>NW_015150505.1:136938-147021 GCF_000732505.1 Cyprinodon variegatus
TATATATATATATATATATATATATATATATATAAATGACTTTTTACAGCGTTCTTTCAACTATGGCTCTGTCACACAAAAGCCAGATTTGTGGAAGGTAGCTGCCTAAAAGTTGGACAGCGACTAGAAACTTTGGATCCTTTTCTTCTCCTGTGATGAATGCTCTCCTAGTCCTGTTTGGAGGTTCAGTTCTGAAGCCTTCTCTATGAGGCTCTTCAGGCGTGCCAATCTCTCCCTTTTTATAAATCAAAGCAGACTCCATCAGGTGCTTGTTTGTTAAGTTAACCCTGATATAAGATTATTCACTACCCTCTTCCCAACCAGTCTGCTGGATTTAGGTTTTAAACACATTCTGGACTCTTCAAAAATGATGAGTTCTTAAGCCAATCAGCTGAACTTGTATGTAAGGGTATCAGAGTAAAGCAGGTTTTTTCATTTGGAAAACAATTCTAACCACTTTATAATTAGGAACTTCTTTTGATTTGTCTATCACACACAATTCAAATCTGTCTTTAGTTGCAACGTGACAAAATATAAGCTTCACAGATTATGTATCTTTTACTTCTTTCTTTCTTTATTACATAGAAATTTTACAACTCAAAAAAGATTTTCTGAATCCTTTATATATATTTATTGTATTAGATAAGTAATTAATTAAAGCTACCTTTGATTTTTTTTATCATGTACAGTTCAAAATTTCTTCTAATTACTAATTTGTCTCAGACTGACCTGTCAAGCTCTTATTTTAAGAGTCTAGGTTATGATAAATGTGGGAAGTGAATAGTGAGAGACTCAGCTGAGCAGGATTTCGTAGCAGCTTTGAAAAGCATACCAACAGAGGGAGATTAAATCACTACTAATCAGCCATCGGGTGTCTAGATTAGCAGTAAATGGTTCTGGATTGACAAATATTTAATCAAAATATTGTTTGATATCCTAAAAGTTAATTATAAAGAGATAAATTGAGAAAATTGTGTCTTTGTTATTATAGACATATCTGCTGAGTTTAACCATTCAGTTATCGTTATTTGTAGTCATAAAGGGACACAACAAAAAAAATTTTCTGTGTCGAAGCGCTCCTTTGGGTGAGTAACTAGCAGGACCTGGGGATCATTATGGGGTAAAGGTTTACTCAGGGACCCAGAGTGACAGTTTGAGGTTACTGGGATGCAAATAACCTCCTCTCTAAACACTAGGCCACCACGCCCCTTTATTAATTAACTTAAGTTCAAGATTAGTTCGCACATGGATGATGGTACTTTGCCTACTGAACAGGGTTTATCCCCGGCCAGTGTGAGTTCATGATTAGCCATAACAAAGTGTGCATTACATCAATGCATGTTATGGTCAGCTGGCTGTTAGACTAAAGCATAAAACTTCTACAACTGATTCAATGGCTGATAGAATTAAAGGGTTCTGACAAATCTCTGCTTAAGAACAAAGAATACAACAAGGAATGCTACAGCAGATAGCTGCCTTTCTCTTTTCTGCCACTTCAAACCTCTGAGTTCATCTTTAAAATGTAATTTATCCACAATGGATAACTAACTAAGATAAATTATGAGATTTAACCAGTTTTTATTTTTTTAGATATGTTCAAACTGAAAAGGAAGAATTGGTAAAGGGAAATATTCATCTCGGTGTAGACTAAAGTTTTTAACCCTGTGCAATAACCTGTGAAATATTATAAGAGGCTTCACCTATAAGAGCCCTCATCTATTTCATTGACCTATACTATTTATCTATTTAGACACCAAAAAACACACTTTACCTGCCACCAATTAACTTTACATAGGATACTGCATATATGTCACTGCAAATCTCTCCTTTATTTTTCTACCATCCATTGTATATATCTGGATGCACAGCATATACTTCATGCACCTTTTCCTCTTTTTTGCACCTTCTGTTGTTTCTAGAGCCAAAGTGAATTTCTCCATTGTGAGATCAATAAAGTTCTATCTAATCTTATATATTCTAAACTCATTTTTATCTTTTTCTACTTTGCAATTGCTGACGTTGAAAATAAATGAACAGGGTAGTAAGGAAAATTACATGACAATGTGTGCAAAATGTAAAAAAAGGTGATTTTATAGATCAATGTCTTGGAATTACTTCCAAATCTTTAACTATTACCATATTTTCACTTAGCTATTTAGAGACAAGTAGGACTCCCATTTTGATTTTGTCTAATGTGCTAATTAGCCGCTATTAGCATGCTAACACTGCCATCAAACATGACTTAACAGATACCAGCTAAATACAACCAGTTAACATTATGATAATAACCTTCTAAACTGTCTTTAGACTCATTTTAAAAACAGAGTTTCAACGAAATCTTTTTAAATTTCAATTTTGGCCTCAAATTGTCCGAGCAAATCATATTTCTTTACAAGATTAATAAGATGTATTGGCCAAAGCAAACAGATCCTCTGTGACTTTTGTTTCACCGTAGGTCAACATAACTAAAGTCTCTTTCTCTGTCTCTCGCATCTCAGCTGGAGTTTGTTTGCTATTTTAATTACCCGCCATTAGCATGCTAACACAGCGCTAGCCTGAATGACCTGACAGCTACTTGCTAATTGACACAAAGTTAGCATTCTGTCAGAGATCTTGATGTGGCTGTAGATTGTTTGTTAACTCATTTGGCATATTCTCTTTACACTTTATTTCATTCTTGCCTCGTTAATTATAATCTGAAATAAAAATTCACATCATCTCATTTCTCAATTTATTTATATCAGCTAATCTGTGCTTTTTGTAGAATTTTCTAGTAGAAAATAATCCTTCATACCTTGTAAGGTTCTGATACTTTTAAATAGTTAAAATGTATTGTGAAAGTGTGTTCTTGTGTAGTAATCATGGGATGAAGTGGCTCCAAACAGACCATGATGAAACATCCCTGCGGCCTGCAGACATTATTGTGTTTTAACTTCCTTGAACCATCCTATCTCTGGAAAAAAAGGGAGCAGTGGGCTAAAGATTAACAGATTTCTGTGTACCCTCCATCACCAAGAATAAATGTGCGTCTTTTTTTCCTGTTATTCCCTTTCCTACTAGTCCTGTTCTTTTTTTTCTGCTTCCAGAAGCATGCAGCCAAACCAGACAAGGGTAATGTTGTTTAAGAATTTAGATTATTCTGTATCCACCTTTAACAGATTTAAGTGTCAAAGGTCAAAGGACCCCTTTGACCTTTGTGTCACCAAAATATCACCTGAGGGTAGATGAGCAAGAGCTTTTCAAGGATGTAAGAGGCCATTGTGTCTCTGATTGGGAGTAGCTTCTGAAAAAATAGGAATAAAATGGACAACAGAGCAGCAATGAGAGAGGATCTCAGGAAGAGGCCGTAGCTGTAAAACTGCTACAGATTTCTAACGGGGAGAATACAGCCAGAGGAAGATGGAAAAAAAAACAACATTCACAATGAGACACAGTGTCTCTGAGCGAACGCTGTGGCCAACATTTCAAAGGACTGGCTCCTGAGAGAGGGTCCGCCCAGCAGCAGTGCAGGTTGCCTTGGGCTGGCAGGTTGCTCCACTGCAGTGTGAGAGGAGTTTTTTTTTTTTTTTCCTCCAGAGTACTGCTAACATATGTAAGCTCCACAGGGGTTTGTGACGCCACAAACTGGATCTCTGGACACTGCGTCTATCATTACCCCGCATCTCTGGCTCCCTATGTTTCGTTCGGCCTCCGCCGCTCCGCTCTCTGGATCTCACACTCATCTCTCTCTCTTTGTTTGGCCCCCACGTTATCTTCATCCCCTGCTGTCCATCTCCCCCGTCCTCCTCCCTGCGTGTCCCCTCTCTTTCTCTTTTCTCTCCCCCTGTGGCCTGCTTTTCATCTTTCCCCCCCTGTTTCAGCCACTCTCTTACCCCAATCTCCCCCCCCAGCCAACCTACCACCCCTTTGCTCTATCTGCCCTTCACCATACCCCACTCCCCACCCCCGCCACCTCACCTACAACCCCCCCCAACCCAACCACCATCCCAGATCCGCTTTCCACCCCCTCTTCCTCCCCCCTAACTCTCTCTGAACCCTCCCCCTTCCTCTACTCTATCCTGCCCCCTCCTCCTCCTCCTCTCCTGCCATCTTGCAGGCCAGTGGAGCCAGACTGCAGGCGTTCAGGGAGTCACTGGACCTGCTGGGCAGCGGGTGACACAGATTTCCGGTGTGTGTGTCTGTGTGAGTGTGTGTTTGCGTGTGTGTGTCAAGCCCAGGGAGGGTGGCGGTGCTGGTAGGTTGAGGAGTGGGGGGGGGATTAAGCTCCAAATCACTAGAAAAGGCACTGAGGAGAGAAGGGGAGGTGTGTGTTGTTGGGGGGGGCCTGCAGATCCAAGAATTTGAAATTCCCCTTTTGTCTGGGCGATGAAGAAACACTACACTGTGGGCTCAAACTAAAAGACTGTGTTTCTCATTCAGTGGGAGCGTTGTAATAGCGTGATGTTGGAGCTCGCTGCTTTTTCTCCATGAGTTGGCAGTGTCCTGCGTTGGCTGGCGTGCAGCGCTTTCTCTCTCTCCCTCTCTCTCTCTTTCTGTGCCTGACAAAACATACACACACACACCCAGATGCACGCACGCACACATAGATACGCACGCACGGTCCCTCTGCGATTCCCCTGACTGAAGGCTCACAGGAAGTGCAGCCGTGGCCCAATTATAGCGTGACACCTCGGGCCGGCCGTTGCCATGGTTACGTCTTCCCTGCGGTCCCCTGGAGTGTGGCGCCGAGGAAGAAGGTCTTATCACATCAGCCATCGTTACGGCAGCAAGGAGAGGAGGAAAAAAAAAAAAAAGAGAGCCTCCCTGTAGCCTTGTCCAGCTGGCTTTTGGTTTGCTTTAAAAAAAAAAAATCTGTGCGTCTGAATGTGATGCATACTTATGGAAACAAAATAACAAAACAGAAGAAGAAGAACATGGGGGGGGGGATAGGTTGTTGTGATTGTTTGTATGTCAGGTTTACCTCGAGCGTGCGGACGTGCCAAAGCAGCGTGTAGGTGTGTTTGTGTGTGTGCGCGTCTGTGGGGTTGTGATAAGGCTCTCAGCCACACCATTAGGTGACTCATAATCCACACCACCTCAAACACACACACAAGTACACACATTTTTTATTCCTATTCTTATTTGGACGTTGTTGTTACCTTTAATTCTGTTCCCCTATCTGTGCCTAACCCTAACACCACCCACTAACCCTAGCTACTACATTCCTAACCCTACACTTAGCCACTAGCCACTTAGCCACTAACACTAAACATGATGTTCCTAAGGTCTTGAAAAGGTGATTATACCAGAAAATGTCCACAATCAAACACACTTCTGCAAGTTTGATTGTGCAAGTTACTTATTTTAGGCAATAGGTGCAATATGGCCAACATCTAGCCCTCAACCCAACCCCTCCCTAATCCTATCTATAACCCAATCCAAATTGACATATTAGCCCTAAACTGAACCAAAAAACTAATGTCAGAAGCAAATGGACTGGACATACATCCCCATAAGGCAGAGATGGGGGATCTGGAGTCAACAAGTCATCTCTATGTCATGTTTTTGTTTTGCCCAGCCAATGAACCAGGAGGATCCAATCCGGTTTAACCTGTGCAGATTCGACTCTTCTGGTTCATTGGCTGGACAGATAAAATACATGACATAGAGATGACTTGTTGACTCCAGATCCCACATCTCTGCCATAAGGCCGTAGGATCTTTGAAAGTTCAGTAATACCAGAAAATATCTATACCTTGAATACATTTCTGCAAGTTTGATTGTTCAGTATCACCAACATCTAGCCCTTAACCCAACCCCTCCCTATTCCTATCCATAACCCAATCCGAATTGACATATTAGCCCTAAACTGAACCATAAAACTAATGTCAGATGCAAATGGACTGGACGTACATCCCCATAAGGCAGAGATGGGGGATCTGGAGTCAACATCTCTTTGTCATGGATTTGTTTTCTCCAGCCAATGAACCAGGAGGATCCAATCCGGTTTAATCTGTGTAGATTCGACTCACCTGGTTCATTGGCTGGACAGATAAAATACTTGACATAGAGATGACTTGGTGACTCCAGATCCCCCATCTCTGCCATAAGGCCGTAGGATCTTTGAAAGTTCAGTAACACCAGAAAATGTCTTTACCTTGAATACATTTCTGCGAGTTTGATTGTTCAATTTTCCATTCTAATCAGTAGGTACGACATTGTCAATCTCTAACCCATACCCCAGCCCTTAAAAAGGCCAGTACCTAACCTTATCCATAACCCATATAATTCACATATTACCCTTAAACTGAACCACAAACTAATGCCTGTTACATCTGGACTTAGCGTTGGTCCCCACGATACCAAAAACCATCCTAACTTGAATCTACTTCCTACAAATTTGATTGAAAAGTCTGCACATCGCCATTCTGTAGCCCTTAACTCAACCCTTGCAAATGCCATTATCTACCTAATGCTATCCAATACCTTATCTTAATTCAAATGTTAGCTCTAGTCTGTCAAAGTTTAGTTTGTTTGCATTGGGACTGGGCCTTGGTTCCCAAATTTCTCAATGAGGTGACATAGACAACTAAAAGGCAGGCACAAACAAAGCTCTAAACAGCCAATAAAAAACGACCACAGGTGTGCGGGTCGCAGCACAAACCTCATGGACAAGTAGCACATGGCAAACGTCTTTTATTTCAAAAGGGCAAACAGAGCTATACAGTACAAGTAGCACATGAAATAATTTAGCCAAGGCTGAACTCATTCATTTCTTACTGATGCAGTGACGTCAGAACAACAGAAGCGAGAAACTCCTCAATAGAAACAACAAAAATAAAACCCCATTTTGGCTCCGTTTTAATGCTGAAGCACGGTACATCCAAACTGGAAAGCAATGTAAAAAAAGGACATAATGTTTTCCAGATATTTACAGTCTTATGTACAGGCATTTTTGTTGTCATCTAAATATTGACGCACATTGGTATCCTTCTTTTTTTTTTCTCCTCTCCCATTTTCACTGATTGTCAAAAGAAAGGATGGAAACAGGTGTGGACATTCTTAAATGGAGCTTTGTACCGCAGTCCGAGCATGTTATTGTGGTGTCCCATAAACTACAGCTCCCAACAATTACCCGACCAGCCTCTGCCAACACAGGAGCTACTATCCGTCCAGGGCCCCGTTGCTTCGCTCCTGTGCCAGACCCAAAGTAAAGTCGGACCCCCTTAAATCAAAGCCAGACACCCTGCTTTCGAACCCAGGACCCCCGGGCTTCCTCTTCAGCTCCTCACACTTCCTGTATTTACAGATCTGGTGTCCTCTCTTACGGTTGCGGCAGCTGCTGCACTGTTCGCAGTTCGTCTGACGTCGGCAAGGCACGCACTCCCCGCACCTCTTCCTCTTCCTCCTTCCTCCACTGCCCCCTCCCAGAGAGCCAGGGGAGTAACCTTCTGCCACCAGCCCCTCTATCCCCTCAGCTCCCACGGCTGTGCTCCTCCACTGACCTCCCCCCATCTGAAAGCCAGCCAGAGGGAACAGAGCGGGGCTAAAGGGGAACCAGGCGCCGAGGAAAGGTTGGAAGTCAGTGCTGCATCCAGTTGAGTCCTCTTCCTCCTCCTCCGGCCCGGATCCGCCCGTCTCGCCGTCTCCTTTTCCTCCCTTAACCTCGACAGGCTCCTTTTTAGCCGGCTGGCTGCTCTGCGCGCCCAGGCTGGCCTGCTCCGTGGTGGCGGGGGTGAGAGCCAGCAGCCCGGCGCGCATCAGCAACTCTGCGGCATGGGCCAGGTGGAGCCCGCTGGGTGACTCCCACATGTCAGGCCAGGAGGGGGCCCGGCGGGGCTTGCTGTTACTGGGCTGGGCAGGACGCTGCTCCTGAGCTGGGGACGGCTGGATCAGGCTTTTAACGTCCACAGCAGGGGAAGGAGTGGAGATGTAATGAGAGAGGCTGTAGGGGTGGCTAGAGCGCTTAAGGCTCGGTCTCAGGGGCTCGTTGGGGATTTTAGCACTGCTGTGGGCTTGATCTGGGGAGGAAGGGCCAGCAATGTCTACGGCGGTGGACATGGCAGCGGCTGGTTATGGCGGGAGGGGGGGGGAGGGCTGTTTGCCCTTGTGTGTTTGTGTGCGTGGGGACTGGAGCTGACGCGGGGCTGACAACTGTCCTGCTGTTACTTCAGCCAAAATGGCAAGCCTTGGCCTGTGTCCCTATTCCCATTCTCTGCAGCGGCTTCAGAGTCCTGGAGAGCTGGAAATGAATAGGGGATGAAGACAGGAAGGTTAAGAATAGAAATGCTGGAGGGACAGATAGAGAAAAACAGCAAACAGGGAAGACAGGATCTGTTTTTTTCCCCCTCATAGAGCTACTTCACAGTCAGGGAATAACCAAACTGATAATCAGAGACATTTGTATAAAACTAAGGAAATAAAACTACTAAAACCCAGAAGCAAAGATCCCTGTGTGTGTGAGAGTGAGTGTGTGACAGTGCATGCCTGGCAAAGGATTTCCGCATACAGGAGGCAGTATCCCTTTAAGAATTTCACGGTATATCAATGCAATCAATAACAGAGCGACAACAATATGCAAAGATATGCGCATATGCGCAGGTCAAATGTGGAGCGCGCTTTTCAAATACATTTTGACGACTGCTGTTATGTGTGCCAGCCAGGAGCAGAGAAACGCCAAATAAGGAACCGCAAAGAAAAACAGGCTGTCTTTTGTCTGCTATCGAGCAGAGAGGTGCGCAACGATGCGGTGCCGTGGATAAAAAAAGACCAGGCTATATTCTGGGTCCACGTTGGTGTGGGAGAATATAAAAAAAAACACCGCGGAATATCCACGGATTGTGTTTGTTATAACAGGGTGGGAGTCGGTGGGTTTAGAAAGGCGCGATGTGGAGATGTAATCGATCAGTTTAGCGTGGATGAGGTTACCTAAGAGGAGCTGACCACAGTCCGAGCGGTCGCTGCGACACGGCGCAGGAAGGAGGAGAAACCAGGCGACAGAAAAAAAATAAAAACGGACTAAATCAACAGGAAGTAGGATCAGAAAGAAAAACGTGTCACTTTACCTTTCCCAACACGGGCTCTCCTGTCAAATATGTGATGAAGTCATGAAGTAATGTCGAGGCGATCGCAGCGTCTGTGGACGGCGGAGCTGCCGATTCCTCCTCCACCTCTCCGTCCCGGAGGGTCTGCAAACACTCTGCACGGAATTTAGGGGCGTCGCTCAAAATGCGAACTGGACTCTGCAGCTGAGCGAGCGAGTATGGTTTGGTCAGAGCGACCCTCAGGACGGACACCATCACAACCCAATATTACACCATCACAGCCCAATAATACACCATCACAACCCAATATTACACCATCACAGCCCAATAATACACCATCACAGCCCAATAATACACCATCACAGCCCAATAATACACCATCACAGCCCAATAATACACCATCACAGCCCAATATTACACCATCACAGCCCAATAATACACACAGTAGTTTAACTCACCTGAGATCACTTTATACATCCCAGGACGACTGTGATCATTATTATCTTAATGAATGATCAGGAAAAGCCTCATTAGAATATATACATATGAATATATTTATATATATGTATAAAGTAAACTAAAACTAAGAAAGAAAGAAAGAAAGAAAGAAAGAAAGAAAGAAAGAACGAAAGAAAGAAAGAAAGAAAGAAAGAAAGAAAGAGAAAAGCTTTGTATGTTAAAGCATTAATATTTTACTAATTCAAGCAGAGCCGGCCCAATGAAGAAGCAAACTTAGCTTAAGCCTCCACACCAGTAGGGGGGCCCGCATAGTCCTAGAACTCTAGACAATTTGGAAATTATCCAATAACATATAAGTACTCCAGCACAAACTGACTTTGTATATATATTGCTTTACTTTGATAGAGAACATGTCATTGTTTTGCTTTGTATTCTGATTTATTAATAATAAATGAAAATTCAGATAAAACTATAAAGACTTTATCGTCCAAAGTATTTACTTTAAGGCTGTAAAGTTACATTTCCACGCGTCTCTCAGAAGGGGCAAAATTACACAGATAAAAAATTACACTTAGCATATATATATATATATATATATATA
>NW_015150505.1:147393-167057 GCF_000732505.1 Cyprinodon variegatus
GAAGCAAACTTAGCTTAAGCCTCCACACCAGTAGGGGGGGCCGCATAGTCCTAGAACTCTAGACAATTTGGAAATGATCCAGTAATTCAAGCACAAACTGACTTTTTTTTTTAAATAACTTTTCTGAAAATTAAAGCGATTCTAAGTTTACAATTTATCTTCAAAAACAAGTATACAAAAATATGTCTGCCACTGAGCCAACTAAAAACATTACCAAAAAAAGTTGAATCATTTGTATTTATTGCGTGATGTATTAATCAAAATATCATCATCTGGGTTTTAACACATATTGATCCATATAAATTCTGTCCCTCTTGTTTAGCTTTAGTATAAACAGAAATGTTAGCATAAGCAAACAAAATGGCTGCTCAGGAATGGCGAGCTAGCATTCTCAATATCAGTAGGTTCATAGATTAATTTATTCTTTAAAACAGCAAATATATCATTCTCATCTGTTTACACATTTGCAGTATTAATGTTTTTGATAAATGGTTGCTTGATTTGTTTGTATTTATTTTTATATAAAAACAAATCCATCTTTAGCAATGCAAAACAGAGTTCAATAAATTGACTCATATCAATGCTAAGTTATTTGATCCTAAATTCATTCCTTAGTTTTTTTCAGTCTAGATATAAAGCGAAAACATTTTTATAAATGGGGTTTAAAACAAAAACCTGTGCAGTTTCTCCTGAGATCTGATATTTTTGCAACTGTAAGCAGCAGCAGGGGATATATTTAGCTTTATTATTTCACTCCAGTTTACAGATGTCACAGGGACACATCGCTTTAGCTGGTATTTACTTACAGGACCAAAATAAAAATCTTTAAGACAAAAAAAGAAATTGAATAAAATGTTCAAAGTTTGATAAAACAGCTGATTAAGCTAAGTCATGTTTTAAATTTGTACCTGTTTTGCAGCAGTTAAAGCAATGTTGGTCTGAAGTTCCCCCCATAAAATGCTATGCAGGGAGCAACAGAACCATGCTGTGATTCTGGTATCAAGACATAGTAATATTTAAACAGCAAATGTTTTTAAACCTGCTGAAAACATCCCAGATAATGTTCCTGAGGTTTGGTATCTAAATGTTTTCCTTCAATGCAAGACATCATTTTGAATTACGTCATGATACAGAACTGCTCCTGCTCTGTTGCTGCACACTGCCTGTAGGCTGGCTGAAAAGAGGCTTCTTCACTCTTTCCTACTTTCAGAAAAGAACAGTATGGCTAAGCAGGAACACAAGGTCAAGATGGGGAAACAAAAGACGGGATGTCCATCTAATGTAGCACACATCAGCCTGTGTCTACTGAATACATTCACCAGATATCTGCATTGTGGCTCATTTAAGAGCAAATAAGAGAGGCTTATATTTGACTCGCTGTCTGTGATGCAAAAAGCCTAGCCATTATATTCTTACTGAAGCAAAGTAGAGCTTCTAAGGTGCAAAATAGTTGACAGTAGTGCTGAAATTAATTATGGGATCAATTGATCATTTAAATAATCTTTAACTGATTTGATAACCTAACTAAATGATATTTTCCTAAAGTAATGGTACACAAACTCTACAAAACGCATTAGCCAAAAAATAACCCCCTTACAACAGTAATTAAGACATAACCCTTCAACTATATACAATTATAAACATAAAATCTTCAGATTTTACGTTCAAAGATTGATATTTTTTATATAAATGCATACATTACAATATATATATGTACAAATTTGTACATGATTTGCAGTTTTGGACTATTTTTTATTTTATTTTCTATATTATAAATGTGTTAACTGACTAAAAGTATAACTTTTTAGCTTGATTACAATTTAAGCATTTTTATGTGATCCCACTGTGTTTATGTATTGAATCCTCTAAGAATATAAGCTGATATACTATATATGGATATATATATATATCATTAAACTCAAAACCATGTGATTAAAACAGAAAAGAAAATCTAGGAAGTCCAAAAGCTGGTTTTAGGGGAACAATCCTCAAACTATTGATGTAAGAACTTAAGTGATGCTGTTTATCATCAAGAAAACATGAAAAAGAGCCAGAGATGAATATTTATCAGCTATTTTTCTTATCTCCATCTAATAAAATATATCTGTACATGTCCAGGACAATACAACAAACAGAAGCTGGAAAAAAGCAAAGCTGGTCAACCTTTTTTTATGACTGGATTTATATTTATGACTTCAATAAATTACAATCAATATTTTTTACACAATAAATAATAGAAATATGTTAATTTCCATCTAACTTCCTCTGCTAGCTGGTGCCTTCTGTCCATTGAAGCCTCTGCTGTCACCTTTAAGCAGGAGAACCGCTCCGGCTGATAGAGGAGCTGACTCCTCCACGCAGGAGCG
The DNA here is from genome assembly GCF_000732505.1 of Cyprinodon variegatus. NCBI lineage: Eukaryota > Metazoa > Chordata > Actinopteri > Cyprinodontiformes > Cyprinodontidae > Cyprinodon > Cyprinodon variegatus. The sequence goes on from NW_015150505.1 coordinate 149,760, forward strand.
CCGGAGTCCACTCCACCTCTTCTGAGAGTCCTCCGTGCATCTGGCACGCAGCCAGACACCTCGTGCGTGATTCATCCGTGTGTGAGAGAGTGCGCGCGCGCGCGTGTCACTATGGGAGCAGGGGCCCACGGTTACTACACCGTCTGGCCTGGACCATCCGTGTAAACACAGCGTCTTCTAGTGGTCAACTCAGATACAGCCAGTGGGTTTAAAATGGCCACTGGTGCTGGTGGACACTGCAGCACAGCAGCCTGTTTTTGGCCAAGGCCACACGCAACAACCCCCCCTCCCACTCTGAGCTGTTTACTCAATATCCCCGTTCACTGTTAATCCATAAACTGGCACCCAGAGAACTAGTTGCAACTTAAGGTGGATCCCAAAACTGGAAAAAAAAAAAAGCCAAACAACCGAATTAGATCACTCAACATGTTTTATTAACAACACAGCAGATCAATCTGATGAAGACGCAAAAATAGATCCTTTTAAAAAGGTTTAATATTCAGGGGTTTTGATCATAAAGTTCCAACAGTCTTTTTTTTTTTGTATTATCATTTAAGACAAACATTACAATGAAGCAGCAAAACAAATGGAATATTTCATTTAACATTCATATGGGTTGCTGTGATCATCATATAAAGATAAGGCCTTGGCTGAAATTAACATAAATATTGAAGCAATGGTTTCATATTTCAACCACCTGCTCCGCAGGGAGCCACTGAGGACGGGCACACAACTGCAATGATTGTCACAGTCCCTGATCTGCCCAGAGATGATGGTTAGAAATCAGTGCGGGAACCACAGGAATTAGGAAAAAAAAAATCTCTGGAAGACACCTCGACAATACTGAATGATCTGAGAGGGGGTTAGAGAGCGTGAGCAGTCAGGGAGGGACGGCTTCTTCTGCGGCGCTGCCCTATGCGTCTTTCTTTTTGATGATGAGGGGCCCCACGTTGTCTCCGGTTTCCTCGTTATGCTTGGCGTGGGCGCCGTCGCAGTACGGGAACTGCAGGAAGAGAGAACAGCGTCAGCATCGTCCACATCTTTAACTTCCATGACAACCGGAACAAAACCAACATCTGCAGCATCTGATTCTGCATTAAGCTGAATTAATGTTAATATTTGGCCACTTTGATTCATTTTTACACATTATAAACAGCTGTAGATAAACATTGAAATGGCTAAAAATGTATTTTATAGCAGATAACAGGATGTGTGAAGGTATAGAAGACTTTTATCCTCTCGCTGAACCTACAGGACTAATCAGCATTAGCGTCCACATGGAACTGTCCCAATCAAGGAAAAGGGTCGGCTTTCTTAGAGGAAGTGCTTCCCCTACAGGTGGCGATAAACTTTAGTGCTGCCAACATGGCTTTAAAATACAGATTTGTTTTTGTTTAAATAAGTTAAATCCTCTTTTTGTTACCCCTGCGGTTTTTAAATGTGCTATAGAAATTAAATTGAATAACTCAGACATAATAAATGGCTCTTAAAGCCCTTAGTGAAAAATTATGATGAAAAGAAATTGGAACTTTAAAAATAAATCTCACCTAATGCTTTATTTTTTTTAAATATGTCAATAAAATTATTCAGTAGTTTTTCTTTCTTAGTCAAGAAAGAACTAATATCTCCTTTTAGAATGAAACATACATTTCATATTGTTAGACTTCTAGAATGCCAATAATTGTGTGCAGACCAAGCTTAATTAATTCAAGTTAGATCTTAAAGGTACGGTTGAGGGTTTCTGCAAATATTTGAAAAGACCCACCCTCTCCACGCACAACCCTATACCCGCTCCCGAGAGGGCACGCCTATTAAATGGTGCGATAGCGTGCACGAGTCCATTTCTCCTTGTGCACGCTCCATTCAAAAGTTGTTGTTTGCATCACCCATACAAGCTTACTTTCAAGAGATTTTTTTATTTTTCCACCATGTCAGACTAACTATGGGTAAGTGAAAATGGGAACGAGCACGTAAACATATCACCAGACTTATTGACAATTAGGAGGACCACTTATTTCCATGATCCAGCCGGAAAAAGAACATCCTCTATTTTATTTTTAATATATTTTCATGCAAGTTTACACGATATCTCATTGAGGTTGTAAATCCCCTCTTTTATATCCGACCTTTTTAGATTTCCAGCAGCGGCAGTACACAGCCTTGGCGCCGATATCCTCCATGTCAAAGCTGTGCACCACTTTGGGGCTGTCTTTGCTGACAATCGTGTTCACTTGGCTCTTCTTGCAGCTGCGGCCGCTCAGGTAACGGCTGACCAGAAAACCAGCAGCCGCCGAAACAACTGCCACCGGCACAGCAACCAAGAAATGTTCTAGAGAAACAAAAATATAGAGATAAAAAAAAAAAGGAGGAATTAGGCTGGTTAGTGTAGAGCAGAAGCAGCTGATGGTCTCTAAAATCCATTCTAGATTTTTGTGTGCAGCTGGAATTTTATGAAAAGAATAAATACATAGAAGAGCTAATTTCACCAAGGATACTTAAGGTTTCTGAATGCTTTTAACATCAAACCTCTACAGGTTTACCTTTTTATTTACTACTTTAGAAGGACAAAAAGCCACAGTAAATGTATTGACTCTATTTCTGCAGAGGACAGAATTTAAATAGGGGTTCTGCAAAAAAAAAAAAAAAAAAAACCTTAAATGAGATGAATGGATAATGGAAAACTGATTATTGGGAAAATAACTTATAAATGGTTACACATTATAGACAAAGTTGGTGAAAGAGCTTTAAAATACAGATATTTATGGTCTTTTTTTTTTTTTAGCCTGAAATAGAGACTGGACCTGGGAAGTACTTTAAACAAACTAACGTTCCCAGAATATTAACGCTAAAATACAAATAACCCAGCTAACCAAAGGGGGCATAATAAAAAAAAGTTTGTTTTTAATTGTAATAGGGGCTAAAACCTACAGATCGCAGGTCCTGGTCTGTTTTCCAGGCTCCAGTTTAATCAGTTTAAGGCGTAAACATGGGATCAGATGGCTGACCGGTTAGCTAAACATCACAAGACAGTCACACTAAGCAAGAAGCCAAATAGTGGAGCGACTTCTACTTCTTCACAGCCGTCCAGTCTGTAGTTGAAGCTAAAATAATCCGCAGTAAATACCCTGCTGTCGGCGCTAAACTGCCTGGTAGCCTTGGAGCCAAGCACGCGCCCCGCTGAGCTAATTCAATAACTAGTATGTAAGTTAGCATTGAGCTAGCTTAAACAGTGTACCTTTGGTTAACCTGAAACCGGAGTTGTGGACCACTGCCATCGGACACACAGGCAAACACAAACTATCACAGATATGTAGACGTCGCCTTTTCTTTGCGCCGTGGGTTGTTTGCGGTCAACGTTGAGCAGCAAGGTCAACCGGTTAGCTTCACAGAACTCTGCCCACTGCTAGGCCCCGCCCATATACTGCTACGTCATATAAAAGCGACCAATTAGGACCCGCTAATGCAAAGCATGCTTACGAACCAAAATGCACCCGGCTTTTCTCCTCTGTAGATTAAAGAATGAAGAAAAAATACATTGCAGTTGTTTAATTTAATCTTTAAGACATATATATTTAGGGGAAAAGGCACCGATGTCTCATCTCAGACAATTAAAAAAACAAAAACGGACCCAAGTATATATACAACCTACATAAAAGACCCACATTTAATAATAACACAATGATGCTCTCAAAATTTTCTAGATTATTTGAGAAATTGTTTTCTAAGCAATAGAGAAATTTATTGAAAACAACTAGTGTGAATTAATATAACATTCAGACCAAATATATGGAGGACCAAACCTGCCATAATTAAAAATAAACACAGAAATAAATACATGCTCCAAAAATAAATAAGCATACCATTAATTGCACTCCCAAAATACAATAAACAAATAAATGTAGGTAGAAATTAAATTATACAGTGAGACATAAATATATCTCTTTTAATTAACTTCTTTGTTTATTTCCCTTTGTAACAATTACCTTATTTATTTATTGTCCGTTCTAATCTTCAACTTTATTTCTTTATTGCTTATTTCTTTAAGTATTTATTTATGTGCATGTTATAATATTTTTGTCTGGTTTATTCTTCCTTTGTATTTTTTTACCCTATTTATTTCTTCCATGCTATTTCTGTCTGCATTTCTACCTCATTATGCAAATGAGGAGGGGGTGTATCTTAAGGGCTCAACTTCTGCCCATTGGTTGGTTATCTTCATTTCTAAACTGCATAATTATGGTGTAAGAGGTACGGCATAAGATTGATTATTCAGTTAGTAATGAAAAAAAATAAATAAAAAATAAAAAAATCTAGGCCTACACTTAGGGCCTTATATGTCTGACAATAAGATTATTCAAGGTAGTGTTCCACAGGGTTATATTTTGGGTCCAACTATTTTTATTTTGTACATTAATGATATTTGTGATGTTAAAATAGAAAGCCTTATAAATGAAATGAAGCTTGAAAGATGTATGATTTTAATAAGTTATCATTTATTTTGAAAAAAAAAAAAAAAACGTTTACCGTGTTGCTAATAGAAAACAGGAGGAAATTGTGTTTTGTATCGATGGTGTGAGTATCAAAGGAGTGCATGAAGTTAGATTTCTGGATGATTGGATGATAGATTAAGATGGAAAAACTCACATTTCATATGTTAAATCGAAATTAGCCAAAACATCTTTATTTTGAATAAGGTAAAGCACATTTTTTCATACAAATTTATGATAATGCAGTACAATGCACTGGTTTTACCATGTTTGATGTATTTTTTGGTTGGGCAATACATATAGGAGCTGTATTAAACCAGAAAAGAGACATATGAATATGTAAAGTAGGTTATAGGGAACATACTGACTCTTTTTGTTTGGTTTATTGAAACTAATGGATTTAGTTGACCTCTCCTAAGGACAGAGGTCTCTGCATTTTATAGAGAGTGATCATGGGCCTCTGGGCTGCATGTCTGATCTGTCTTGAACTGAAAGTTTAGAGGGACAGTCGGGTCTTCGTAGATCCACAGTGATCTGATACCCCATTTGAATATTATCACCTGCAAAGTGCTCCTTTGGACGTTTGAAGCTTAAGAAATCTTTTTGTATCAAAATTTAGCTTTAAACTTATCCACAGCAGTATCTCACACCTTCTTCATGATGCTTTCTGCACATTAGACCCGTGAGACTACCACACAGCAGGTGCATATTTACAGAGACATGATTCCACACAAGTGGATTTTATTTATCATCAGTCATTTAGGTAACATTGGATCATTCTGAGAACCTCTGCCCCACTCAGATTTTTAATTCTGAAAAGTTTGAAATATCCAATACATTTGGTTCCACTTCATGATTGTGTCCCACTTGTTGATGAATCTTCACAAAAAAAAAAAAATATATAGTTTTCCATCTTTATGTGAGAAGCCTAAAATGTGGCAAAAAGTCAAAAAGGCCTAATACTTTCTCAAGGCACTGTATATGTGACTAAATTATGGTCAGTCTCCACCAGAGGGCGACAAAATCAAGTCTCTTCCCTAAATGTGAAGACAATCATATATATTTAACGATAGCATGAAATGTAACAATTTAAACTCCAGTATTCCCCCTAAATTTTTTAAAAACCATAGATATGAGTCCAAAATGGCAATCTTACTTTTTTAGATCAGGATTCTGCAACCTGTGGTTATTTGGACCCTTATAAATGGCTCCTATAGTGGCTAGAATGTTAAATATCAAGCGTCTTTTTTTTTTGTTTTTAAAAAAAGAATCACAGGCTTGTTATGGAAACTTCAGCAGGTTTCTCTCTTTCTCTACCAGTACGACATTAAAACGGTTAATATATTTTAGATTTTTCTTTTCCTTGGAAACCACCATATTGCAGAAATATTGACATCTTTAAAATAAAATCTTCATATTTTATGATTTTCCTAATTCCAACAGCTTAAAATATAAAAATAAAGGGCAACAGATTTCCCATTGCACATATTTAAAAAATAGTTTTTAAAAAAGTAACAAAAAAAACTTTGGCAGCCTTTTACTTTTATTTGGATGGACTCAGGGCAACATTGCTCTTTTCAATTTAAATATTTAGCCTGGATTAGCCTATAATGCTTGGAAATTAATTTTTGAAATATTTTTTTAATCAGTACATTGTTCTTGTTTTAAAAGACAAAAATCAGCTTTTCTAAATTTATACAAATCATACTCTGGAAATTGATTCGTCTTTTTTTTTTTCCACAAACAAGATAATATAAAAGTAATAAAAATAAGGTCTGAAAACTAGTCAACTATTTGTTTTTAATTCAATTTAGAAAACAAACCAAATAACTTCCCTTGTTTGACTGTTTAAACTGTAAGAATATCTCAACAGGTCTTTATATCTAAAAAATGTCCTGTATGTAAAAACCTGCTAAGTTTGCAAGTTTCTCAGCTTTATGTCTCCTATAAGACCTTTCCAGATATCTAACAGATGCAGCAGGAGTTAAATGACCATTTGTTACATGACTATAAATACCGTTTCCATCACATCGAATTCCAAGAAGCTTTAAGCATGAATTTGATGAGACTTTGATCGACGTTGTCCAAACAAGCCTGACAATGAGTCAACACAGGAGTCAGAGGTTTTTATTACACAGTTTAATCAACACACAAAGCTCAACGAGCCTCTCAGGTAATTCAATATACAGAGGTTTTTGTGCAAGAAGAGTGGGTTCTCCTCGCACCCAGAGCCCAAGCCAGTCCCGTAGCCATTTCAGATGTTAGCCGCTAATATGACAATAGCAAAAGGTAGAGGGGTTGGGGGGATGAACAAAAATAAAAATAACGGGGGAAAGAAGCAACCTAAAAAAACAAAACCAAAAAAAAACAAAAGGAGTAGAAGAAAATAAAAACAAAGGTTAAACTTAGAAAACGATCTGCTTAAATAGCTGGTCCAAAACCTCCACTTTTAGAGTAAAGAAAAGGTGGCGGTGGTGACGGGGGTACAGCTGTGTGTGTTTGAAGGGGTCAAAGGTGAACGGAGGACATGGAGTATGAGGTGTGTGAATAAATTCAAGTCCTTTCATAGAATCCAACAGAAGAACGAAATGGGCCATAAGCATCTTTCACTATACACAGCCTGCAATGACTTATGGGTTTTATGTTAGAAAATAGAGTGCCCTTTGACTCACATGTGAAAACTGCTTTCTTGATTCATCTCCTTTGCAGATGGAAACTGTTTCAACAAAACCAGAAAAGTTGAGGTGTAAAAAATCCCTCCTCCCCGCACCCCCCTCCCCCCCGAAAAACAAAAGGAAAGAAAAAAAAAAATCACAAAGATCCCCTCGAAGTTTTACAGTTTTTAATAGGAATGCTTTTAGTAAAGATGGGTCAGGATGCAGGCATGCAGGAATAGAGGGTACATGGTGGGTCGGCGACAGCCCAGCCTGCTTGGATGTCGAAATGCAACCGAACAAAGAGGTGAGGAGATGGGATCAGAGCGTGGGGGGTGGAGCAAGTATGGTCAGGAGAGAGGCGGTTTATTTTCTAGAGTTGACAGTCTGTACACTGGAGGATGGGCAGATGAGCTGAGAGGCAGGGTGGAGGGGCGGGGGGGAGGAGGAAGGAACAGTCAAACGGTGGGGGAGAGAGGGGGGAGGTGGGGCAGAGGAAGTTTTACAGGTACTGTGGTGAAGGAGGGGCATGGCTCAAAGAAAGCACTCCAATGGAAACCAACAAGATCTTGTTTTAAACTTCTCATTTGTTTGTACGGTTTTTTGTATTTGTTTTTTTCTTAACATCTGAATCTCCCCCTAGCCTTGCGTCGTAGAGGTGGTTGGCCATGTTTCTACCCCAGCACTACATTGCATACTTTTGTGTCCATTCCCGGGCTATTTTGTTGTACCTGTGAACAGATCAAAAGCAAAAACAAAAAGGATCAGTCCTGGAATATTGGTTAAAAAACAATAACCATACATGCTAAAACGTTCCTACTTAGAATACACAAATATATTAAATAAAACTGCTGCCTGTTAAGAGCTTCTAAATGATTCCAGACTTAAAAAACAAAATTAAGAAAATTGAAACAAAAACATATGTAGTCTTGCTCCAAGATTAGATGTGTGCAGATAAATCTGCTGGTGTCATAAAGTTACGTGAATAAAGTCATATTATTACGAGAATAAAGTTGCAACATTACAAGAATAAAGTCAAAATATCATGAGAAGCTGGTGTGCTAAAAGATTTCCTTATTTATGAAACGGATGCAAAAGTATAACTTCACACGATGCTCCAGATTCCTCATTTTAGGGAATAAAGTGCTTCTTGTAAAAGTCATAAAATACAACTTTATTCTCGTAATGTTGCGGCCCTATTCTGTTAACGTTGTGGCCTCATTCTCGTAACGTTACAATTAGATTAGATTAGATTAGATTAGATGAGCTCTATTCATCTCACAGCGGAGAAATTCACTGGTCACATATTGGCATAATTAAAGAAGGTGCAAATAAGGAGGAAAAAAGTGCATTAGGAATAAACAATATATATAATATATCAAGGTATATACAGTATATCAACATAAATAAGGATTAGGGTGCAAGTGTACATACATGTATCACACACAATGAAAAACAAAATAAAAATAATAAATAAATAAAAAAATACAAAAAATACAACGGAGTAACACAGAGATTTGAGATGTCATATGTACAATCAGGATGGCTTATATACAGGTGGATTGACTTTTAGATTAGAGTGTAGTAGGTAAGGTACAACCTTATTCTCGTAATATTATGACTTTATTCTCGAAAGAAAAAAAATCTCTAGCCTGGCCCTAATACTCTGTGGTACCGTAGTTTCGGAGCTCCAACAGTTAGTTGAAAACTAAAATAACAGGTTCTTAGCCAATCAGTGAACACTCCGTACCTAAACACTCAGACGCTGCAGCAAACATGATCTTTGTGGTGGATGCTTACGCAGTAAAGGAAATGAAAAGGTCTTTGTTCAGTATTGTGAGTTTCTAAATGAAATCAGAACAACTGAGAGATAAACTGATCTGTTTAAAAAAAANTTAATTAACTTCTTTGTTTATTTCCCTTTGTAACAATTACCTTATTTATTTATTGTCCGTTCTAATCTTCAACTTTATTTCTTTATTGCTTATTTGTTTAAGTATTTATTTATGTGCATGTTATAATATTTTTGTCTGGTTTATTCTTCCTTTGTATTTTTTTACCCTATTTATTTCTTCCATGCTATTTCTGTCTGCATTTCTACCTCATTATGCAAATGAGGAGGGGGTGTATCTTAAGGGCTCAACTTCTGCCCATTGGTTGGTTATCTTCATTTCTAAACTGCATAATTATGGTGTAAGAGGTACGGCATAAGATTGATTATTCAGTTAGTAATGAAAAAAAATAAATAAAAAATAAAAAAATCTAGGCCTACACTTAGGGCCTTATATGTCTGACAATAAGATTATTCAAGGTAGTGTTCCACAGGGTTATATTTTGGGTCCAACTATTTTTATTTTGTACATTAATGATATTTGTGATGTTAAAATAGAAAGCCTTATAAATGAAATGAAGCTTGAAAGATGTATGATTTTAATAAGTTATCATTTATTTTGAAAAAAAAAAAAAAAACGTTTACCGTGTTGCTAATAGAAAACAGGAGGAAATTGTGTTTTGTATCGATGGTGTGAGTATCAAAGGAGTGCATGAAGTTAGATTTCTGGATGATTGGATGATAGATTAAGATGGAAAAACTCACATTTCATATGTTAAATCGAAATTAGCCAAAACATCTTTATTTTGAATAAGGTAAAGCACATTTTTTCATACAAATTTATGATAATGCAGTACAATGCACTGGTTTTACCATGTTTGATGTATTTTTTGGTTGGGCAATACATATAGGAGCTGTATTAAACCATAGTTACAGAAAAGAGACATATAAATGTAAAGTAGGTTATAGAGAACATACTGACTCTTTTTTGTTTGGTATATTGAAACTAATGGATTTAGTTGACCTCTCCTAAGGACAGAGGTCTCTGCATTTTATAGAGAGTGATCATGGGCCTCTGGGCTGCATGTCTGATCTGTCTTGAACTGAAAGTTTAGAGGGACAGTCGGGTCTTCGTAGATCCACAGTGATCTGATACCCCATTTGAATATTATCACCTGCAAAGTGCTCCTTTGGACGTTTGAAGCTTAAGAAATCTTTTTGTATCAAAATTTAGCTTTAAACTTATCCACAGCAGTATCTCACACCTTCTTCATGATGCTTTCTGCACATTAGACCCGTGAGACTACCACACAGCAGGTGCATATTTACAGAGACATGATTCCACACAAGTGGATTTTATTTATCATCAGTCATTTAGGTAACATTGGATCATTCTGAGAACCTCTGCCCCACTCAGATTTTTAATTCTGAAAAGTTTGAAATATCCAATACATTTGGTTCCACTTCATGATTGTGTCCCACTTGTTGATGAATCTTCACAAAAAAAAAAAAATATATAGTTTTCCATCTTTATGTGAGAAGCCTAAAATGTGGCAAAAAGTCAAAAAGTTCAAGAAGGCCTAATACTTTCTCAAGGCACTGTATATGTGACTAAATTATGGTCAGTCTCCACCAGAGGGCGACAAAATCAAGTCTCTTCCCTAAATGTGAAGACAATCATATATATTTAACGATAGCATGAAATGTAACAATTTAAACTCCAGTATTCCCCCTAAATTTTTTAAAAACCATAGATATGAGTCCAAAATGGCAATCTTACTTTTTTAGATCAGGATTCTGCAACCTGTGGTTATTTGGACCCTTATAAATGGCTCCTATAGTGGCTAGAATGTTAAATATCAAGCGTCTTTTTTTTTTGTTTTTAAAAAAAGAATCACAGGCTTGTTATGGAAACTTCAGCAGGTTTCTCTCTTTCTCTACCAGTACGACATTAAAACGGTTAATATATTTTAGATTTTTCTTTTCCTTGGAAACCACCATATTGCAGAAATATTGACATCTTTAAAATAAAATCTTCATATTTTATGATTTTCCTAATTCCAACAGCTTAAAATATAAAAATAAAGGGCAACAGATTTCCCATTGCACATATTTAAAAAATAGTTTTTAAAAAAGTAACAAAAAAAACTTTGGCAGCCTTTTACTTTTATTTGGATGGACTCAGGGCAACATTGCTCTTTTCAATTTAAATATTTAGCCTGGATTAGCCTATAATGCTTGGAAATTAATTTTTGAAATATTTTTTTAATCAGTACATTGTTCTTGTTTTAAAAGACAAAAATCAGCTTTTCTAAATTTATACAAATCATACTCTGGAAATTGATTCGTCTTTTTTTTTTTCCACAAACAAGATAATATAAAAGTAATAAAAATAAGGTCTGAAAACTAGTCAACTATTTGTTTTTAATTCAATTTAGAAAACAAACCAAATAACTTCCCTTGTTTGACTGTTTAAACTGTAAGAATATCTCAACAGGTCTTTATATCTAAAAAATGTCCTGTATGTAAAAACCTGCTAAGTTTGCAAGTTTCTCAGCTTTATGTCTCCTATAAGACCTTTCCAGATATCTAACAGATGCAGCAGGAGTTAAATGACCATTTGTTACATGACTATAAATACCGTTTCCATCACATCGAATTCCAAGAAGCTTTAAGCATGAATTTGATGAGACTTTGATCGACGTTGTCCAAACAAGCCTGACAATGAGTCAACACAGGAGTCAGAGGTTTTTATTACACAGTTTAATCAACACACAAAGCTCAACGAGCCTCTCAGGTAATTCAATATACAGAGGTTTTTGTGCAAGAAGAGTGGGTTCTCCTCGCACCCAGAGCCCAAGCCAGTCCCGTAGCCATTTCAGATGTTAGCCGCTAATATGACAATAGCAAAAGGTAGAGGGGTTGGGGGGATGAACAAAAATAAAAATAACGGGGGAAAGAAGCAACCTAAAAAAACAAAACCAAAAAAAAACAAAAGGAGTAGAAGAAAATAAAAACAAAGGTTAAACTTAGAAAACGATCTGCTTAAATAGCTGGTCCAAAACCTCCACTTTTAGAGTAAAGAAAAGGTGGCGGTGGTGACGGGGGTACAGCTGTGTGTGTTTGAAGGGGTCAAAGGTGAACGGAGGACATGGAGTATGAGGTGTGTGAATAAATTCAAGTCCTTTCATAGAATCCAACAGAAGAACGAAATGGGCCATAAGCATCTTTCACTATACACAGCCTGCAATGACTTATGGGTTTTATGTTAGAAAATAGAGTGCCCTTTGACTCACATGTGAAAACTGCTTTCTTGATTCATCTCCTTTGCAGATGGAAACTGTTTCAACAAAACCAGAAAAGTTGAGGTGTAAAAAATCCCTCCTCCCCGCACCCCCCTCCCCCCCGAAAAACAAAAGGAAAGAAAAAAAAAAATCACAAAGATCCCCTCGAAGTTTTACAGTTTTTAATAGGAATGCTTTTAGTAAAGATGGGTCAGGATGCAGGCATGCAGGAATAGAGGGTACATGGTGGGTCGGCGACAGCCCAGCCTGCTTGGATGTCGAAATGCAACCGAACAAAGAGGTGAGGAGATGGGATCAGAGCGTGGGGGGTGGAGCAAGTATGGTCAGGAGAGAGGCGGTTTATTTTCTAGAGTTGACAGTCTGTACACTGGAGGATGGGCAGATGAGCTGAGAGGCAGGGTGGAGGGGCGGGGGGGAGGAGGAAGGAACAGTCAAACGGTGGGGGAGAGAGGGGGGAGGTGGGGCAGAGGAAGTTTTACAGGTACTGTGGTGAAGGAGGGGCATGGCTCAAAGAAAGCACTCCAATGGAAACCAACAAGATCTTGTTTTAAACTTCTCATTTGTTTGTACGGTTTTTTGTATTTGTTTTTTTCTTAACATCTGAATCTCCCCCTAGCCTTGCGTCGTAGAGGTGGTTGGCCATGTTTCTACCCCAGCACTACATTGCATACTTTTGTGTCCATTCCCGGGCTATTTTGTTGTACCTGTGAACAGATCAAAAGCAAAAACAAAAAGGATCAGTCCTGGAATATTGGTTAAAAAACAATAACCATACATGCTAAAACGTTCCTACTTAGAATACACAAATATATTAAATAAAACTGCTGCCTGTTAAGAGCTTCTAAATGATTCCAGACTTAAAAAACAAAATTAAGAAAATTGAAACAAAAACATATGTAGTCTTGCTCCAAGATTAGATGTGTGCAGATAAATCTGCTGGTGTCATAAAGTTACGTGAATAAAGTCATATTATTACGAGAATAAAGTTGCAACATTACAAGAATAAAGTCAAAATATCATGAGAAGCTGGTGTGCTAAAAGATTTCCTTATTTATGAAACGGATGCAAAAGTATAACTTCACACGATGCTCCAGATTCCTCATTTTAGGGAATAAAGTGCTTCTTGTAAAAGTCATAAAATACAACTTTATTCTCGTAATGTTGCGGCCCTATTCTGTTAACGTTGTGGCCTCATTCTCGTAACGTTACAATTAGATTAGATTAGATTAGATTAGATGAGCTCTATTCATCTCACAGCGGAGAAATTCACTGGTCACATATTGGCATAATTAAAGAAGGTGCAAATAAGGAGGAAAAAAGTGCATTAGGAATAAACAATATATATAATATATCAAGGTATATACAGTATATCAACATAAATAAGGATTAGGGTGCAAGTGTACATACATGTATCACACACAATGAAAAACAAAATAAAAATAATAAATAAATAAAAAAATACAAAAAATACAACGGAGTAACACAGAGATTTGAGATGTCATATGTACAATCAGGATGGCTTATATACAGGTGGATTGACTTTTAGATTAGAGTGTAGTAGGTAAGGTACAACCTTATTCTCGTAATATTATGACTTTATTCTCGAAAGAAAAAAAATCTCTAGCCTGGCCCAAATACTCTGTGGTACCGTAGTTTCGGAGGTCCAACAGTTAGTTGAAAACTAAAATAACAGGTTCTTAGCCAATCAGTGAACACTCCGTACCTAAACACTCAGACGCTGCAGCAAACATGATCTTTGTGGTGGATGCTTACGCAGTAAAGGAAATGAAAAGGTCTTTGTTCAGTATTGTGAGTTTATAAATGAAATCAGAACAACTGAGAGATAAACTGATCTGTTTAAAAAAAAAAAAACCAAAAAAACATGAATGTTCTTCATTTCCAGAGAACATGAAGGCCAAGAGAAGCAGATTTATCTTTCTGAACATCTAACCTTCATCGTGGAATTTACAGTTAAGGTAACACAAACCAAGCCAATGATGGTAATTGTTAATAAAAATTCACAGCAAAAAATTAATGCTCATTCACAACCACTCCTTACAAAAAGGCAAAAAAAAAAAATGATTTCAAATCCTGTTCTTTTCTCTTTTTGGAAAGAAACCAAAACAGACTTTCCAAAAGCTTTCCATCAACAGCAATGGTACATCCGCAGGGAACGTTCTGATTGGTCCATCTTCATGGGAGATGCACGACTCAATCAAGGAAGCACAGCAAACAATGATTTATCTTCCAGCTCAATCAAAACATTTATGTTTCCAGGGAAAAATCCACTTAAAAATAAGAAACTAAGCCCTGGCTTCTGTATATTTTGAGTTTTCCTAATTTTCTTTATGCCTTCTTGTGGAGTAGCACTAAAACTGGGCAGAGTGACACTTAGCCCTAAGTGGAGCCAAAGGTGTGAAAAGCTGCCTGTCCTCTACCCATCTGCTCTGACAGTCATAGAAACCAAAATAAAATGAAGCAAAATGTTTAAAAGGAGAGAAAAACGTTGAAGGAAATGATGGCTGTAAAAGTGACTTACTTTTCCCTGTCAGTCTTGTAGATGCGGGCGATCTCGGGTACTAAGGGGTCGTCCGGGTTTGGGTCACACAGCAGGGAGCAGATCGACAGGAGAACTACAACAGAAAGATATTAAGACATAAAAATAAACATTTCCACTGGATAGCTACGTGATATTTTAAGAGCTTGCTATTTATCATATATGTGAAGAAACATTACAATCTTAAAGTCATGTGAATTTTGAGCTAATTTTTAAACATTGGGGGGAAAAAAGATCCAAATGAGACGCGTTTCCATCCCTTGGAGTGAATTAACCTGACAAAGCAGGGCGTCATGTCCTCACACATGTAGGATTTAGCCACTAATAAACAGGAAGTAGAGGTAGCAAGCTAGTGTGGACCACAGATCAGAAATTAAGGTTTAAGAAAATGTGTTATCAGGCATGTTGTATCATGTCGTCTAATATTAGCGATGGTTGACGCCATCGAAAGACTTGAGAGCGTAGCGAGATTTTGATGCTCCATTAAAGACGCTGACAGAGGAAACGGATAAAGAGTCTTGTGAGGTAAATGTTCACTTTAACAGAATATATTCATTAAATGTGTTTCCATCTCCTCCTTTGAATTTACAAAGTTGATTTAACTCTTCTTATGCAGTACTTTAACTTGCATATAAAAACCCATTGATGGAACATGTCTATTCATGCAGAAAAGCAGAGTCTGACATTAGAAGAGCAGAGTATAACTTGTAGCAAGTCATTTCAGAGAGACAGGAAGCAGCAGGTTCTGTCTTTAGTTAGCAGAGAGACCAGCAAACCTTTGGAGATGGTGAGAGCTGGAGACCACTGTGATCGCAGAATATCCAGACAAATGCTGCCGTTGCTGTTGATATTTGGGTGGTAGATTCTTGTGGTAAATGCAACCTGAGAGCAGAGATACACCGTTAATAAGAAGGGTGGGAAAACAGGGGCAGGCGACAAGCAAAGCAGGAAACTATATGATCTGTTTTTTTTTTCTTTGCCCTCAGCAGGCGAAAGGAAGCTGAATGCATCGGATGGTAACTTTGTTTATGCGTTCAGCTTCTTTGCATCCACGGCTTGTTTACCTTTGGCGGTTTGAAGGGGTAGTCTGTGGGGAAGTGTATGGTCAAGAAGAAAACCCCGCTCTGGTAAGGACTGTCATTCTGAAGCACAAAGAGACATTCGGTTTATAATATACTCCAAATGAAGAGTGATGTTAAAGGCTTTCTACAGGTTAAAAGTACAATGAAACATGAAGCAATAGGAAGCTGCAATATCAACACGTGACCACATGAGTACTTACAGGTCCCATTATCGTGGCTTGCCAGTGAAACACTACAACAACAAAACAGAAAAACTGGTTATCAAACACATTGAATATAAAAAGTTGTTTATTTTTACAGTTTGATAACAAACCTGCAGCTCAAAACAAACAAACCTCATAGTTTTTGTTTTTACTTCTCAATGGGACTAGATTTGTTCAGCTTACACCCAAAATATGAGCAAAAAAAAGGCAAAGTAGGTTACGGTAGCAGTTTGTTTGATGTTGGATGGCAGGAAATGACAGACAGCAGCCATGTTTACATTGGTTTTTCCATGGTGAGGTTTTCACGTTATAAAATGAGCAAAAGACCTGCTTAAGATCCCCACAGGGTCTCTGTTTCAGTTCCCAAATATATATATATTTTTTTTTTGGTGTGTGCCTTCAAAAAGAACCTCAAAGTCTTTTCTTTAACATTTAACAGAAATGCAAAAAGGTGGGCTGGTAATCCATCATTTTGTGCTTTTTTTTCCTTCTCTAAATTAGTGCATCAAACTGAAATTTCCCACAATGCATCAACCTGCAACACGTACTTTGACTTGGTCGAGCACAGTACACATCAGAAAAAGATCAAGGACATATCTTTTTGTGCAAAACTGGGAATAATCTTGAAATGTTTACTACAATTTCAAAACCGTCTGCATTTTCTGCTATGCATTAAATCCCATAAGAAATACATTAAAATCTAAGAATACAGCGACATCCATCCAGTCAAACAGTCAAGTGTTTTGTCAGTACCAAACAATTTTTGGTAAAATAATAAACACAAATTTTCATAGCAGATTAAAATAATTCATCACTGAAAGTTTTAAATATAGGAATGCACACTTTTTCAATTCAAAATGCCTTTTCAGCCATAAATGATTTTCTAAGGACCTGCATCATTGAAGTCATCTTCATTAAGTGCTTAGTTAACTTGTAAAAGCTTCGGTAAATATTTAACAACAAACCGAGTTTATTACAAATTACTGGAGTATTCCCAGAATACGTTAGATCCAGACTCTAGCATCAAACAAGAGTTTGATAACCATCAGCTCACAGGAGAGCTGGGGAGCTCCGGCTTGTTCTGTAAAACTTAACACTAATCGTTTCACTCTACATATTCACATAGTGGCGTGCAGTCTGTTAAACCAGTGGGCTGATTTATCTGGTCACCATTATCAG
>NW_015150505.1:167254-220862 GCF_000732505.1 Cyprinodon variegatus
AATGTTATAATAAATTTAATCAACTATGTGAAACAGGATTTCCACTTAGATTCCATGAAGTTGGTGTTAGCTGTGAAAGCTCTCGTTTCAGTGTAATCTAGCTAATAGTGCTGGGAAAGACTTTGTGCTGTTAACTGAGGTTTTGTTTGCTCTCAGAGGAATGTCAAAACTTTGCCGAATGAAGCGCATTTCCATTTCTTTTTCTATCTTTTTACAAACATTTTGTGTAATTCCCTCCACCGTTTTATCACCACACCCTCCAAACAGAAATTACGCTGCTCTGTCATCTGCATCTGCATCTGCATCTGCATCCTTGTCTCCAGTAAATAATCCGGACTGGACTCTGGATAAATTTGTGTTTGGTCTAGGGCAGACATTTTTTCCACTAATTGAAATGTCTTTAAATCCACATTAACATGAATTCAACACACTGTAGTAAACAGATAAATGGAGGCAGAAGATGTCTTTCAGTCTTCAATGATCCAAATCAGAAATACTTTAATAATCCCAGGGTGAAATTCCTTTCGTTACATGAATCCATCTGTAATAAGGTGACTATAGGACTAAACTGATATAACACAATTTTATACAATATATATATATATAATTAGGCGGTCCCCGCTCCATCTCGGCCTGAAAAACGCTGAAGACCCCTGGTCCATTAGAGCAGTGCGCTTGTGCTCTGAGAAGGTTGAAAGTAGCTGCTTTGATCCCCACAGCCTCCACTCTGGGTTCCTGAGCAAGACCCTTAACCCCACACTGCTCCCCGGGTGCCGCACAATGGCAGCCCACTGCATCCCAAGGGATGGGTTAAATGCAGAGGTAAATATCTCCAATGAGAGATCAATAAAGTTTAATTATTATTATCATTAAAAAATACCAGTGAGGCTCTGCTTTAGAAATAACAGTGGCACGCTCGAGTGGATTGTGAAACGCAACAACACTAAAAGAAATTCCTTTTAAGCAGGTGTTATAGATTATTTGGAACAAATTTTAATCAAATAATTTCATTGTGAGTCGACTATTTGTTTAAATCCCTATTCAGCACCAAACTTTCAATTATGTTTATTAGTACTGCAACTAAAGATTATTTTGCTCATCAATTAATCTGTGGAATGCTGGAAAAGGTGCCTTAAAGGTTTTGTAAAGAATTTCAGCCAAAGGAAGCTAAAATTATGCCACTACAAGAGGTCTGGATAGAACGTATTTAGGGACAAGAGGTTTCTCTATCTAAAATTCAAAATGTTAATATATTTTTTATAATATTTGGTCGTAGTCACTGTTCTGAGTTACCAGCTTATGAACCAGCTTATGTTTGAAAATGAAAAATGTTTTTGAAGCATTATATAAACAGAAGAGAGCTTTAAAAATGAGCATTTGACTGAAACATCACAGATCCAGAGACAAACATGGTAAAATATGCTTAATTTAACTATATTAAAATATGTTAGTTGATCAGGAAATCCAAGGAAATATTGATCTCTCAAAACTCAACCAAAAGCCCTCAGCTGTATCTATAAAATTCAGTTTCAATGCTTGGCTGGCTGGTTTTCTATTAGGACTAAAACTAATTTTATATACTTAACATGACAACAGAAATCTTCTATATTGAATTTCTGCTTTAATGAATTGTTTAATCCACTTAAGTCTGCATTGCCTAGTGGACAGTTACCACGCACTCCTGCATACTCAAATTAAGTATTACAGAGCAGGCATAACAGGCCTTATTAGACACTTTATAGTGGAGAGAAAATAATGGAAACCAGCGGAGACCAAATAGAGAAATAAAAATCCCTCACCCCTGTTAGGAATGTTAAAAGAACATCTGACAACCAGATGCTGCTATCTTTTAATTATTAACAATTGATAGAGCTAGTAAATGTAAGAACTTTAACAAAATAACATTTGATTATATTCCCACCCTTAAGCATTTGTATGAAGGTTAAACTATCTACACACTGAAGATCAATTCTGCCCTTTTCTATGCATAAATTTACATTTGAGTAAAGATTTGCACAATTAAAGGGAAATCCTTAATATCAATGGTGAGAAACCACTAGTTAAATGTTAGCAAAGGTGAATGAAAGCAAACCATACAAAATGATATGCAAGGCTAAAGTTGAAGGTTAATAAAATGTGACTTTTGCTTTTATAGCTTCCCGTTGAGCTTGATGTTTAATGGACATGTTAGTGAACCCCAAACAAATAACATAAGAAAACATGCAGAGCGTAAAGGCATTTAGTCGTCATGGCACACAGATGGACCCATTTTTACAGGGTGCAAACAGGATTGAGTAACTCTAATTTAATGCTTTTTAATGCTCTTATAAATAATTTTAATGCCATTTTAATGCATATTTATATAAAACACCACACAAATAAGCAGAACCAGCTAGATCCAATATATCTCAAGAAATTGTTTTTATAAACTTTTTATTAATAAGGCATTTTACATGCAATGATTATCACATTTAAAGAATTCTAATGCCAATTAAGGCCTTAATTTAAAAATAATAATTTAATGACGTTTAATGGGTTTTAATGACCCACAGAAACCCTGTTTTATAAAAAAAAAAACAATATAGCCAGGGACGGTCATCTCTAGTCCTAAAGATTTCATGTCCTGTAGAACTTGCTCCAACATCTTAAGCATGAAGGACAGAACTCTTCAGGACCACGCTTGGTCATCTCAGCTTTACAGGGACACAAACACAAAAAAAAAATCTGAACCGCTAAGATAAATAGACAGTTTCAATACACTGAATGAAAAGGTCACCACCCTGCAACTGATCTAAAACTGTCCAAATGTGAACAGTGAATGAAAAACTGCACAAAAATTACATTTGTTGAACTAAAGGTGGTTCAGTTTAATCTTAATAGCAAAACAATTGGATGTTTTTGGCTTTTGTGAAGAGCAACCTTCAACTCAGAGTGGTTCTTCAAAGCTGAGCAATTCCGGTCCACTTTTATAGGAGAGATGATAGACCAATAAATGTTGTCAGCGGAATTTAGAAAAAAACAAAAAAACAAAACCACAAATATTAGAGTTTGAAACTAAGAATTAAAAAGAGGAACTTTCAACTGGTTCTGAGGTGGTAAAGGAGATAAATCTAACTTTGGGCTGTAGTCTGTAACATCCATGCTGAAGAAAAAGCAAAGCTCAAAGGGACTCAAGGAGATTCTCATTTTTTGGAGATTATAGAAACACGCGCCAAGCTGTTTTGTCAGCCGGTATTGCTAGTTTTTCAGCATAAATAGAAAACATGGACAGAAATGCTGATTCCAACGATTAGAATCTGCTCTATATTGAAGAGTTTAGATGGTTTAACAATCAATGCTAATTCATTCTTTACACCAAAGGTTTCAACCACAAATCCTCAAAGGCCATCAACTTTGAGATGCCTGACACTTGACTCACATTAACTCTGCATTCAAACTAGTTGGGTTTTTTAGGTTTCATTCGGGTATGCGGACATAACTAAAAGTTACTGAAGGTCAGCGTACAATGAGTTAAGTTTGAGACTTATATTGACTTACACGGAAGTTGACAGTAGCAAAAAACAAACAAAAAAAACCCTATGGGCTGCTGCTCCAGCTGTTTGATCTGAGCTGCTTAGCAGAAGTTCATCTCCGCTTCAGACAGACTGCCATGACGGAGAGATTGCTGCACGGTACTATAGACAAAAGTCATCCAGGTTTAATGGAAAGATCTTAGTTTAAATAGCATGAGGACAACTGTTTCTGTAGGTTTGGTTTGCATGCATATAACTGCACCTGACAGAAGAAACAAAAACAAGGAGGCTGAATATGTGTATGCTCTGTGTTTTGGGGAATACCTGCAGCTACCTGACAATGTTCATCATTGCTTTAGAGGTAAACAAACCTAATATTTTTTAAACAACATCTGTCCTTTAAAGGTAAGATTTTTTATTATGTCAGCTTTTGGTTAAACTACTTAAAAATTGCTTACTGTTCCAACACAACAATTACCTTTCTTTGTAACCCAGATATTTAAAATGATTAAAGAACATTTTAAACTCAATTAGAAAGGCTTTAAATACCTTAAATCATATGAAATCACTAGCTGTACCATTTCTTTAATCTAATTTAATCTCTTAGTACATGTGTCTAAGCATTGAAGGTGCCGTATTTCCAGTTTTATAGAAATGTTATAATTTTAAAAATTATTCATAAAAATATATTAACTTGAAGCATGCTTATTTCATTTCAAGCTACTCACAATCTTAAATGGAATTTAAAAAGTAGAAAGGGTCGACAGACATTACATGAAGAAGGTTTGGATTTAAAAATGAAATACTTCACTGCAGGAAAAGTTCAAATGAATGAGATGTAAAGTGAGACAAAACAGAACAATGTTTACAATAAGCTATGATTTCTGAAAAACAAGAGACTGGGTATTTCCTGGATGTGTTTACATAACAAAAACAGAAATACTTCCTGAATTAAGGTCAACCCACAGGACTCAATGCTGATACTTATTTTTTTCTTTTTCACTTCACATTGCTTGGCTTAAAAGCACATTCCAAGTTCTAAAGTTAAGGGGTATGTCTAACAAAGCCATTAAAGTATAATTTTGAAGAAGCCATTTCATCTTTACCTAGTGAATAAAGACATTAAGAGACCGATCTAGATCCAGGTGGTTAGTTTTACATATTCTTAAATGCGTCTAGTTTGAATCACCAGTTTAGAGTCGGCCCTATAGATAAAGACGTTCCAGCACTAATTCATATCTTTCATTTGACTTTGAAACTAACAATCATCCTTTAGCTTTTATGAATATAATCCAAGCAGACTACTAATCTTGCTGAAAAAAGTCAAGCATGCAAAAAACCCTATTCCCTGATTAAACTAAGTAATAATTGATGAGAAATTCTTTGCATTTATGGCTTATCAACTGTATTTTTTAAGATTTAGCAAACAGCTTGGGGTTTTACGATGATTTCCATGACATATGTTATTTGTGAGCATTTTAGCATGCAGAATAAAAATCAGATAACTAAGAAAGGTGCAGAGCTGCTATATCAGATCTGACACTATTTACGTGTGATACTCAATAAATCCATGATCCAGGCTGCTGTTGCATTTCTGTTAGAGTAGCTGCATATGAAAGTAATGAGAGTAATATAAGCTACTTTTTACATCAGACAATGGATGCCAACAATCGGCCTATGATTGTTTATTACTGATTTGTCAGATGAAGATTTAATCAATTCAATTAATTGGTAAGGTCTTCTTAAAGGGATGGTTTTAAGTGTTGTGGTGCAGCTGCCATCGAGAGGAAGGCATCACTGTGGATTCTTAAGAAAAACCACATCGATAGCTGAGAAATAATACTAGAAGCATACCAAAACAGAAATGTTAAAACTATCCAAACAGGGTCCAGCTCAGGACTATCTTACCCTATTTAATAGGGGTGTAAATAATAATCATTTTGTATTGATGCATCGATCCAACAGCCGACGATCCGATGGATCGACACGTCCGCAAGATAATCGATTCATGTTTTTTTTTTTCCTCCGGTCTATTTTTATCCATTTGCTCCTGGATGTAATTCTCCCTCCCGTGCTGCGGTGGCGCTAAACCTTTTTTGCCCTCCTACATTGCTTCCTGGTTATACTCTTACAGCAGTGTGTTGCAGTGAGCTTGACACAGACATTTTTAAATTATGCTCAATATTGAAGCGTGGTCTGTGCTACACACTGTGGGTCTAGATACGGCCGAGGCGGCGAGGAAGTTGGGGACGAGTTTAGTCCAACGACGGAGGGACATGAGGGCCAAAAAGGGCGGAGATCCAGGTGGAAAAAGGGTCCCAGCGTTCTCTCGCACATCGCTCTTCTAGCGGGTCAAACTTCACGAGTTGTTTTCCGCAATTTCGGTAATAAAAACAAAACAAGCCGGCATCCTGTCTGCGGCACTGTTTGCGGTGAGCTGCAATTTGCGAGAGGTGCAGCGGAGCGTCTGTGGAGGGGGCGGGGACGTCTGGAGCCGAGGTATTGCATTGCACTCATTGCACTGATAATGTGCAGTATTTTTGCAGTATTTTTTAAAGCAACTTTTCTACTTCTGTTATTTGCTGTTGTTTCAAAAAAAAAAAATGCATAATGATATTACAGCTTTCATTGATTTATTTCAAACTTGAAACTTTGTTTAGCCTGTAAGGTGTAAAAAAACAAAAACAAAAAAAACTAACCAATTAATCGAATCGAATCGTATCGTGGTGTATTCTTGAGTATCGAAAATAATCAAATCGTTGGGTCAGGAAATCGATACTGAATCGAATCGCCATGATGGATGTGATTTACACCCCTACTATTCAATAGCAACAAGGATAGAGAATAGACTTTATTTGGTTCTGTTTGTAATTTGAAACACTTGACTAGCCCTTTAGATCATCACCTCAATGGCACCCATTCAGCTATGTTGCATGGTGGAGCAGTCAGCTTAAAACAACAGAAATATCACGCTCCCCTTAACTCACTCATTTCTGTGAGGTGTAAATCAATGTAAGACTATTTGTGCATGACAATAATCAGTGGTTTGGAAAGTCATGGTGAGGAAACTAAAGGAGCACTTCCCTTCACTTCTACTACATTAACGTTCTAAAAACAACAAACTACAAGCAGCATATATACATGGCAGACAATGGCTTAAATAAACTAATTTAGAGGAAAAAGGTGTGTACCTAATTTGGCCTTTTATTAGCAAGAAAAACTAGTGCTGCTTTCATGAACACATAATTCTGCCCAAGTCTGAAAATAGTTGCAGTAGAAAAATGGAAGTGTTCCCATTGCTTAGGGTAGCCGAAAAGGCTTAACGCATTTTACTTGGATACTACGATGTGTGGTCGGTGGAGAAGGAAGCAAAGAAGACAGGAGTAGACATCGACTGATACGAGTTTTTTTTTTTTTTAAAGACAGATACCAATTATTTAATTTAATTATTTTGACATCAGTCAAGCCGATCCACAATAGGTGCTGCCATAATTATCAGGCTGATCCTTGAATGCTTTAAACGGCGTAATACCAGAGGCCATTTTCAGTGGTTTTTAATTCTTTTACAAACCACTGAGAAATGTATTTACGCGCCACAAGATGGGAGTAATTCTTACCAACAACTGATAGAACCAACAAGAGATGGCCAAATTATATCTTGTACAACCAAATTAAACTGATTAACAAGCTCATGTGAGAGCAGAAAGACAAGGAGAAAAACTATTCTGCAGAAGGAGTACATCGGGGCACTTATAAAATTCAGTCAGATTTATTGAAGTATATCACTTTATACTTTAAATCAAGGAGCTATTTTAAAAATCTTTGGGTAAAAAAAAAAGCCCTGATCAAAAAAATATACATTTCCTGGTTCTTAACTTCAAACAGCCCGACTATCAAAGCTTATTCTTTCCCTTACTCCATACATTTCAAAAACGAATACACATTAAAAAGGCCATTTTAGCACCAGCAGAGAATATTGCTGCTTTTCTATGTCAAATAATTAAATTAAATAAGCTCAAGATAAATGTTTTTAGTGAGTCTGTTTATGCTGTGATGTAAAGAAACCATAACGTTTTACTCTACATAACCATGTAGCACAAAACTAATACTGTCTGACACCTCTGACTGGAAGACTGTTAAACAACAACAGAGCGTCTTCAGTAAAATGCTTCTCCAGATCCACTTTAAGAAAGAACACTACAGGAGAACCTTCCTGCCAACAGCTATTAACATCTACAACAGCTCGAAGAAAAAAAAAAAAAAAAAAAAAGGTGAAAACACCATTTCATTTCCCTTTGGGATCAATACAGGGTTTTTGAATTGAATTGACAGAACCTATTACTCCTGCTGCTTGATTTCATTTAACAGCTTCAACACTGTGGGACAACGGTGTAATCTGCATCAAGAGGGCTCAGCTGTTCTTCGACAACAGTGTCTCTGTAGAGGGCAGATTAGACTTCTGCAACCGCACACATCAAATGTCGCTTGGTTCTGGTCGCGAACCAGTTTTGCTGGTATGCTTCTGCACCGGCGGTCTGGAATTTCTAGGGACACAACAGTTTCTAGGCACAACAGTTTCCCGCCAAAGCGCAAGGGGGAACCTATTCGAGAACTCGAGAGAACTTCGGTGGTGCTGGCGGGAGTTTTTATTTTCCAAAACAACAATGCCACACCTGCAAGATATCACAGTTCGGATCTAGAGTTGCTAGACATCGAAGAGGAACAGGTTCTGTTAATGGAGTTTGCAAAAAGGCCAATTAACCTTTCATCGTAATTGTCCATTGTAGTTGTTCCTCGGTTTTTAAAAATGGCCCCCGGCACCGAATCGAGAAGGATGGCCACACAGACAGCCAGAAAGGCAAACCAAGGACCAATCACAGCTGCTTTTTGTCCAATTCCGCTTAAGGTCTGCACAGGTTTGTGACCGCCTGACGCGTAGTCAGGGTGTTTTAGAGACAGAGACAGATTTGACGGTTGCAGTGGCTAAACTCAAAAGTATAAATTGGCCTTAAATAGGGATTTTTTTTTTTTTATACAGTTCAATTCCCTTTGCAGATTGATGGGGAAAAAGTGGTGTTAAGTTCTGATGTTTTAACTTACTGTCATCGCCTACTGGTCCTGCAGAACACTGGGCTGGAGGATCCCGAGCCAAGTCATTCAATTCCTATAACAAAAAACATGTTTTGGTCATATTCTGCGTCAGGGTATTGGTTCATTTATATCAAAAAATAGTATTTAAGTTTGGCATGCAAAAAATAAGGCAATAATCAGAATACATTAAATTTTTTCCCCCATGACTGCCAGTTCCTTAATAAAACTATAGATTGCCATTAAGAGTTAAACTCAGTCCCCTTTAAAACAAGTCTACAAGCGCAGTAATCTTTTTTTTTTTTTTTTAGCGCAGTAACAGCTATTACATAACATATTTTCCACGACATAAGATTGCCCTAGGCAAAGTGAAATCCAACTAATCTGAAAAAGATGTCTTATTATGATGATGCGCTGCCCTAATAAACGATCTGTGACATGTTGCAACGCTAGCACACATGCTATCTGCAGCACAGGATGTCATGTCAGACTAGTCCTCCGCTTGCTGCTCAGCTACATTGCAACACACGCCGACATTAACGTATATTCCAGAGAAATGACGAAAATGAAACGTTTACGCTGATAATAAGCGCAAACCTTAGATAGTTAAAATAATAAAACGTCCTGCTGGGTCAACATGCAGTACAAAACGCGACCAAAAAGCAACGGGCCCGTTTCCAACAACGACAAAAAAATGCTAGCATCATATCCTTTCCTTTATCCAACCAGCTGTCATCCCTCTTATTTGTGAATATCTTGTTCTTAGAGTACAATGCGCTACACAGTTAAGTACAAAACATGACTTCCCTGTCATTAGAACTGATAAAGCGCCGTTAAATGATAAAAAACGAGAGCATCCACAAATGCACAATGCTAGCTTGAGCTAACGCAGCAATCACCAGCGAGTTAACACAACTAAATATTTATCAGTAAAAATCACAAGTCGTACATGTTATACACAAACTGTCAGGTATTTATTTAGCATCAGCGTCGTTGTGGAGATTGTTATAGCTTGGCCGTTAGCCGCTTAACCTACATAGTGTCTGTCAAACCAAGTTAGCACACATTCCTCATAATAGTTTGTCAAATTGTTAAGCGTTATTATACAAGTAATAAGTAGAATATACATTAATTTAGAACAACCCGCAGCTTAATAACTGTGAAAATACATTTAAATACCGCTAGCTAGCATAAAAGGGACGCTTTAGCTTCCCCAAATTAGCTAACCCTACCAGCAGCAGCTAGCGAGCTACAATATTTAACAATAACGAGACAACCAGAGACGTTCAATATCAAGTTACCCTCCGATATCTGGCATAACGGTTTTGAACCTCCACATAACCCGACCCTAAACAAAAAACAGACCCGCGAGGAGCTAACCCGTCAATGGCTAAGTTGGCCCGTTTCAAGCGGCACCGGGGAACAGAGACGGCGGACCGCCGCTAGCCGTTCGCAGCTCATTCTCCGGCACATAAAACCAACTTTGAGGTATTCGTCTAACGGTTAAAAAAATGATTCCCAGTACAATACTCTTCGGACAGTCACCTGAAGGGTGGCCGTCGTTTACAACACACAACAAAACTGCGAAAGCCAGGGCCTCCCCGTTCACTTCCTTACCTTGTGAATTCTTTTCAGAGCCATTGTTGTGCTAGCGCTTCTGTCAGGGAAAACGTGCGATTAAAATGGCGATTGGAACCACTTCGTTAGTTGGGGGGAAACTGCAGCTCAGTGCGTCATAAAACACCGTCTCAACATACACGGGTCACCGTCTGTTACCAAAAGGAGCCACCGAGACGATTTTGAGGCGAAACTGAAAGATAGAAGGGGTAGAACCGCGGTCCTTCCTCCTACTGCAGCGGCTACCAAATCACTGCGGCCTGCCTGTGTTCCTGAGAGCTGCAACGAGAAGAGCATTTCCGCTTTGGTCCCTTCAAAATAAAATCTTTATACCAAACAATATAGTTTGGTATAAATTTGACAAACTTTATTGTCATTTTGTATCAGTGGTGTCAAAAGTACACAGATTTGTTACTTAAGTAGAAGACGTACTGCAGTTTAAAAACACTCTGGTAAAAGTTGAAGTATCAACCTGACCTCTTTACTCAAGTAGAAGTGAAAAAGTATGTGCTCCAAAAACTACTTCAAGTATAAAAGTAACCTTAAAAAAAAACAGCCAGATGCCACTATATGTAGAGAGCTCAATTTTTAGACTATTTCGAAAAATTTCTTTACCAAGGATAAGGGAGGTCTTGTTGGTCTCCGTCTCCCGATACGCTCTCGTCTGTGTCTGACCTTTCAGACATCTCAACATCTTTTTCTGAGTCCTACATTGTAGCATTATGATGATTATCTGATGATCTCCTTTAGCTATCCAATGAGTGTTTGCGTTATATGACTCATTCAATTACACTAGTTTTCACTAGATGTGGATGGCGCCAATGATCTGCATTGGATTTATTTCACATGACGTGAAATAAATATTTATATTAAACTGAAGCCAAGAGTAACAAGTAACGTTTATTTAAAAAATGTAAGGAATAGAAAGTACAGATACATGTGTTAAAATGCAATGAGTAGAAGTCAGAAGTTGGAAGAAAAATAAGCATTGGAGTAAAGTATAGATACCGAAAAAGTGTACAGCAACAAAGTATTTGCACTTCGTTACTTAACACCTCTGCACAGAGTGTATACAAACTGAAATTTTGACACATACAGCTTTTCAACAGTGATTGAGCAGCTTAGCAGTGAAATTAACATTTCCATTTATAAAGTGAATCAGTGATCAAAATATAAACAGTGTAGGAAAGACATGGTGCAAAAGGCAATAATGTGGAAGGCTCAAAGCAGTACATAAATAATTACATAGATATGGTGCAAAATGCAGTAGAAACACTGAATTGAGTTCTGCTTTGAAGATACACCATGTAATGCAAATATGATGTTTACAGTGTGATCCAGAGTCTAGGTTTGTGGCTTGATTGGAGTTTTCAGCACTTTAACAGTCTTATCGCAGAGGGGAAAAAGCTGTTGCAGAACCTGCTGGACCTGCATTGAATGCTGCAAAGCCTCTTCTCAGAGGGCAGCAGGGAGAACAGCCCATGGTGGGGGCGTGAGGGGTCATTTATGATGTTACGGCTCGAGACACGCAGCACTGGGATAAAATCTTTTTAATGGAGGGAAGAGGAGCCCCGATGATCCTCTCTGCTGTTCTCACCACTCTAATGATATCTAAGTTAAAGCAATGTTTTATGGAAACCAAGGCTGTCAAGATTTCAAGCTCAGTAGCAATATTTTATCTGGATTTTTTTCTTTCTATTATCTCGATGAATCTTATTATTAAATCATGCATATTTTGTTTTTGTCTTTTTTGCTTTGTTTCGATGGCTGTTGATATGGGAATATTTTGTCTTTAATAAAGTCATGATGGAAATATACAGGAAAATTTTAGATACTCAATACTATTTTTGATACCACTCGGATAAAAAAATAACAAGTAATTAAAACCATGAAAAAAATATCGTGGAAAATCTCACCTTTACCGATATCTCAATGAACATGCTTTCTCAACAAAATCATAGATGCTAGTTAAACAAAAGTGCAAAATAAATAATCTAGAAATCTAAAATGATCAATAGCAAAAATATGCATCATTTGTTTTTAGTATACATTACTATTGTATCCAGATACAGCGTTTGGGTATCTATAGAGTATCAATACTTTTGACAACCCTTCAAGGAACTGATCTGAACAGGGTTTTTATTTGTATAAAATTACACCAATCATTGATGACTTTATAAAAATGTTCCATATAAATTATGCAACATGATGGTGTTTATTCTTATAAATAGTTTAAATAATGTAGCTATACCCTTTAGGAATTAGATCTGTTTGCTCAATTTAATTAACAACAACTTTAATTACAATAATTCACATAATTATCTAAGAAAAGTTTATAACCTACACATATCCAACCCAGATTATGCTGATCCTGGTTAAATTGACATTTTAATTCAAGCTGTTATTTGGCTGTGAGTCACAAAACCCTGAGAGTAAAACCAAATTCTTGAACTTAAGCCTTACTTTACTAATTCTTTTCAGGGTATGTGTATCGGGGGCAAGAACTGAAAATATTCTTTTAGGCTATAATTGATTATAGTCTATAAACAGCTGGAGTAAAAAGACAAAATATTGTGAAATATTTATTCTTTATGCAGGAATAGGATGAATAATAATAATAATAATAATAATAATAATAATAATAATAATAATAATAATAATAATAATAATAATAATAATAATAATAAAGTAGGCTAAATGACTCCTTTGAGATTTATTTGGTTTATTGGACAATTTCTACTGACCTAAAATCAAAACTATTTGGAAATTAAAAAGAAAAAAAAGACAGAAGTGTGAAATATTGTGAAATTAAATTGAAATATTAAAGGAAGCAGATCATATATTTCTTTCTGCTCGGTGAACTTTAAAATCCCATACTTAATCCAATGACGTTTTACACAATTTTGTAAAGTTAGTTTTTCTTCCAGTACTAAAAATATTTAAGTTGTTTTTAAAGTCCCGCGTCTTTTATTTTGAAGGGCCACACTCTTTGAGCGCATTTGTCATTGCGCTGCCTCTAGAAAGCCCTCCACAGAATAGTGCTCTTTGCAGTAACCGATCGCTCGTGGAAAGAGCTGTAGCAGTTTAGTGGACACGGAGCAAGAATCACTACACGTGTGGCTGCAGTGCTGTCTGGCTCAGCACAGCCAGTGTGTTTACAGTTGTAACTGATACGTCACCAGAGGAAAGGAGTAATCCCAGATCCACTGTCACTACAGGATTCCTTGCCTCTGCTGATGGTGTAGTGGCTGCGAAAAAAATCATCAGATAAAACTTAGTGATTGCAACATTTTAAAACCATCAGTAACTACAGGCATTTATTTTCAGCCAATACAGGAATAGCTGTGTTGTTCCAGTTTTAGCTGATAAGGTGAACCAAATGAAGGCTACTCAAAAAAACATTTAGGCGTTTAGGATCCCTAATTAAGCAATAATTTATATGACTCTAGAAAAGGCGTTTTAATCCCTAAAATACCCAGATTGTTAATTATAACTTATGTGTAGATATATATTTCTTCATTAATAACAGATCATGCTTTTTTTTTAACTACCCATACTATAAGGCACTAATTATGTTTTGAATCAAATATGTTTAAGTAGATTCTTTTTTTTCAGCATAAAAGTTAAAATCTTCATTGCATAAGTCACAAGATTATGGGAAAAGAAGCCATTGGCATTGCCAACACTTTTTTTCATGAATTCCTTTCTTTCTTGCCCAATTTAATTAATTCAGGTGCAGCCCTGTCATTTCTCTAATCGGTCAGTCTTGCTTTAAATTTGCAGTCACCTTGTTTGTTCATAATTTTTGCCTGAGTTAAATTTTGTTTCTGCTCTTGAGCGGATGTAATTATCTCCACAGTTTTTTATACAGTGAGTTACAGTCATTGTACCGTGTAGTACTGTCCTGTGAATGTACTGTCCTCACCATGTGGCTACTACAAGCATAACAGTCTAGTCTCAAAACAACCTTCCAGGACTTATTTAGCTTCCCATGACCATCCTACAGATTGGTTCTTATAAAGAGGCTTATACTCTGAGCAGTAAAAAAAAAATTGTGATCAAATATCCCAAGAGGAAGTCTTACTTAAGTTAGGTATGACTCTTTGACATTTGCATAAAATAAGTCTTAACTTTTATTATTCCTGGTACAGCAGCTGATAAACTGTTGGAACTTTACAACTATAATAAAGTGTGAGACATGACTAAAATCACCAGTTAGTGTCACAAACCCATTTGGCTGTTGTGTCTGTAGCTTAGCAACAACTGAACAAATGAAATCACACAGAATTGAGAACAGCAGGAGGGGGAATGTAAACAGCTGCCAAACCAATACTGGTGAGGTCCCTGGGTAAATAATATAGATGAAAAATAACTGTGAACAGTTCAATATTCAGATTGCAGTGATGAAACTTCATAGTAACATGTTCTGGATGACACCATCTGTTGTTCAGAAAACACTGCCAACCCACCTCCGTTCGGGTTTCTAGTCTTTATTCAATTGGTCTCATTGATCAGCACAGAGGCTCTGGAGTTGAGGATATGATACAAAAGCAACGGCTTTGTTAGAACCCAGAACTTTTGACCCAGAATTCAGGCAGACAGACTGAAGTGATTCATAATAGCGTTTATTAACTGCTTGACGAATTTGTGACTCCGCAGCAAGGACCAAAAGGCCAAAATCTCTGCAGAGGGGAAAACACAGGTTAGTGACCACGTAACTCTGACAGAGGACGATTACAAGCGTGTGAGTCACTAACCTGGTTATAAAGCTCAGTCCAAACCCAGAGGAAGGAGTGGAGTCCAGCCAGATGATTTTCCATGGCTTGTCGCTGACGCCGCTCAGAGGGTTCAGGAGCTGAAGCCAAAAAGGCTGCTGAGCCAGCTGACGAGCAGAAGCCAGCAAATGACGGACAGCAGGAGTTTCCGGATGGAGAAGCCAAAGCCGGTATCAGTGAGGCAAACAGTAGTCCTGGCCAGAAGATCAGAGGTCCGAAGAAGAACCGTAGGGAAATCCAAGGTCGTAAGCAGGCAGAATCCAGCAGGAGTCTGAAGACAGATCAGGCAAACAGATCAGAGCAGGGGCAGGCAGGCTGAGAGGTCCTAGGGCAGAAACTAGTCAGGAAAAGGTTATCAGAATTTGAATTTGAATATACTAGAGAACCCTCACCTATGCCTCAAATAATCTGCAACTGATGGCTAGGAGAAAACAGTTTAATTAAATAAAAGCTAGAACAGATGGATATTATAAGTAGTAATGAGAAACTGGGTGGAGCTCGCAGCTGGATGGAATTAATGATTAATCCAGTCATCAGTGCCAAGATCATGACAGTTTTAATAAAAAACACACAATACTGCATTCCCGATATTCTGTCTAGGGTTTGGAGTTCTTATAGCTTTCTTCATAAAGATCTCATAGTGGAAGAGATTACTTATTTTTTTCCTCCTTTCTTTGTCTTGCTCATGCACTTTATCCTTGGCACTTCTATTAAAAAAAGGAACTTCCATCTACAAAAGGAGGAAGTAAAGTATCAGAATCAAACTAGCAGAGCTACTCTAAAGGGCCACCTTGAGCAGTAAATTTCTTAAATCACAATTTGTATGACAGATGTAAAGGACAGTCTACCTCATGGAAATTAACAAAAATACATTATTTCTTAATGTTTAGTCTGTGTTACGCATAAAATGACACACCATATGTTTTGGGTTTCATCTGGGATTTATTATGGAAAGCTTCACCCATTTCCTACATTTGTGTAACTTGAATTTCGTGTAGTCCTTTTTTGGACAATTTTAATGTCCCAATTTAACAAGCCTGTTATCCATGTGGCTTTCTGTCATGTAATGACCATCAAAAGGCTGAAGGCTATTCAGATGTAACACAGATATCCAGAATTCTGTTTCATACCAACAATAGTGTTCCTACTGTTGAGCCCATGGAAGGTGAAGAAGAGGACCAAGGAGCAGGAGCTACAATTTGTGGCATTTGGATTTAGGGATAATCTACTTTTATCTTTTTATCCTTTATCCTGCAACGACATCAATGAGTTTAGGGCTGCTTATGGAATTTACAATCGTTCAGTCTGAATTAACCAATGGATAGACCAGGGATAGGGAACGTTGCTCTTCCAGTGCCTGTCCTATTGCTGTCCTTCTAGGGAAGCGTTGCAAATATAGGTTACTTTTGCTTGTACTGAAAGATTCGTGAAAGAAAACAATCCTGGAAACATGTTTGATAGGTGTTAAGGAACATCCATCCAAGGTTCCTTAAATTAGAACCAAAGGTGAAATCAGTGCTTGGGATATTCATTTCTTTAAAGGGTTTGTTTGAAAACTGGCAGCTTCTCCCTTTTCTAGATTTAAATGTAGAACATATTAATACATTCGGGTTTTTCATGTCTTAAATGACTTGATTTATCAGAATAAAATGATAAAAACAGTTGCGTATCATCAGCATAACAGGAAATTTATCCCCAAATAATTTCAACCCAAAGGAAGTAGATGAAGAGAACTGGCTCAATCACCAAACCCTATGCTACTATCTAAATAACACTGGAGTTTAAGGAAGTTTTTCAATTACCTGACCAAACCGATGTCTTGTTGGATATAGCAGATTTAACCAGCTTAGCAGTGTTCTCTAATTCCTACAACATGTCCAAGCATTGTGACTGGCAGTATTAGCTACTGATCTTTAACAACACAAGTACATGCACAAATCCTTTATCTAAGGCCATCATATCATTAGTGGCGTTCAGCAGTGCTGTTTAAGTGCAATGGTGATCACTAAAACCTGACTTAATCTCAGAAACCCTTCTAACAAAATTTTAGATACGAAATGTATAATTTATTTAAGTCTGTAATTAAGTAATATTCATCAAGATAAGGTTTCTTATGTAAATGTTGATTACTCCTACTTTAAAAGCTTACTGTGTGAGGGTATAAATCAAAGGGAATAACTGCATAAATACGTTCGATGGGATTGGATCTAAAACACAAGTGGAAGCAATAATATTCCTAAGAAATCAAAAAGCTAAACTGGATCAAAACCATAGAAACAGATGAGGTTCAGCAGTAACCTATCTAATTTACTGAAGAACTAGAGCTCATGCTCAGAAGGAAGCTAAAGGCCTCTTCACACAAACTTCACCTCTTCACATAAACATATAACCAAAAAATGAAATATTACTTTCAGGGTTTTCCAGAGAGAATAGTTTGAGGCGAGAAAGAGTCATTTAATCACACAGGAAAAGTCCAGTTTTCAAGGAATAATCAATGGATCATTTTCTTTACCTAAAACTAATACGTCTGCGGTAATCTAATGAATTTAGCATTAATCTGCAAAAAAATAAAAACAATTTTTGTCACGATCTCTGAGTCTGGGAGCGGCCATTTTTGCCCAAATATAGTAACACCTCACTCCTGAAATCTTCCAGCAGTGACGTCACGGTGCGGTAAGCCTAGCACCATTCTCCCCGCTTTACAAGCAAAATCAAGGGGAACTACTAGACATATCTGCAATCAACACCAATTATTGAAGATTTCCAGAGGACTTCACCATATAAATTCACCAGAGAGCTATAGTGAAACTGACAATGCCCACATGCATGGTAGTTTGATGTTGTAATATATCAAGTAAAAGTGAAAAATGTTTTTGTAATTTCCCCTTTCCAATTCATGATCCTCCACGGTGGGGTTCATCGTTGTATTGCCAGCTTGAAGAGGGAGGATTTGTCATCGAAATTCTGGCCAGAGAAAAAAACACGTAATCTGTAGCCAACATTTGGAAGAAGAATGTTTTCAAGATGACTTGGATAATAGCGCGTTGTGACAAACACCAGATACAGTACAGGGACTTGCTCAACAGCCGATACCGCACCGTGACGTCACAAACCGGTAGGTGGCAGTAGTGTTCTTTGATAAACATGGATGTCTCCAGTAAAGCACATTCAAATTAAAGTTACTCTTAATTAAAAAACACTTATCGATTATTGAACAATATATAACAATTTCATACTTAAAGTACTTTCAGAAGTTTGAATTCTGAATATTATCGGACTTTTCCTTTACAGCTTATAGCAGAATACAGCAGTTTGTTTGGTCTATGGCTAATCCCCATCAAATAGCCCCATCAGACAGACTATAATAACAGAACCTTGCAGACAGCATCACACTCAAAGTTGTTTTGTAATCTTTCCTTTTCTTTTAGTTTTCCTATTTAAATGCATTTTGATAAATAGATAACATAATTATCAAAACTTCTAGAAAGTCTGTTTAAATCAAATATTCTTCATAGTATTTATTCAATGGTTAAAGAACAGAAACAGAGAGCTGCAGATTCTCTACCAAAGTATTATTGAACTCCCCTCAGTAAGGAGTTCCTGCCTTAACCTGTGTTAAAGTTATGAGGCCGTTCTGCAGAACTTAAAGACCAAGTGACAAAGTTATTTATTTGTTTGAATCAGTCGTATTACTGTGGCAAAACTTTTAAACAGGCACGGTGTGCTTACGGTAGGGCTGCAGAACTACTTTCTGTTCCTGACGAGTCATGAAAACATCTCCAACTTTTTAACTGGATGGAGAAACTTTTTGGTGAAGTTGTAATCGTGACTTTTTCTAACTGTGGAACACCTCGAAATTGGAAACCGGCTCACACCTCATCCCTGCGGAGCCCGACAAGGCCATAGAGTCCTCACCAGGTCCTGTTTCTGTTTTCTTATTTGTAAGTTGTTTTTCTGCTCTTTTTCCCTCATACTTTCCCATGTTGTTACTTCATCTTGTTGTGTGTGTTGCAATATTTGCTGTCCTTTTATACCTCCCACCTTTACCTGGAGTCATTCATCAAGGTTGGACAAAACCTCCATTAGACCTACCATGGTGAGGCTTTCCTCCCTCACATTTGAACTGTGTGGCATACCTTCAAAACATAGTGCGAAGTACATGTTAGGATAAATGACCCCCCTCCTATAAAACAGACATTTTGAAAGTTTGTTGCTGCAAAGGCGTCAGCAATAACTTGCAGAACTACGTGATTCTCCCTACTAGCCTTGCAAACATTGCTTGTGAGAACAATTAGCCAGGCATGGCTAGTTTGGAGAGTTCACCAAGAGAAAATCATGCTTTCCAAAAAGTATATGATGTTTAAAAAAAATATTTCTGAAGCATTGTATTTTACATATATGAGACCAAGTTGATATAATTTGTCAAAGCAAAGAATAAGTAAAGAATAAAGAATGATTTAGTCCAAGTCCAGGAACATCAACTCAGCTTTATTGTCAAAGAACATGACAACCTTGTCCTGAGACCAGGCTTCAAATAAACAATTTGAATAACAATTAGAAAGGCAAAATAAAAGGCAGAGCTTTGTGTCCTATTTGAAAAAAGTCTATAACTGGCTGCCACTTTCTTTGGAAAGGTGGAGATTTCAGCTAGAATTGTACCGTCAACTGCTCCATGGTGCAAACGTCAATTTTTTTGTATCCATTGTGCAATTATAGTTTAGTCAGGTCATAGCCTGCTGATCATTATCTTCCCTGCAATTATTGACATAGGATGATTTTTTTGGATCGTCAGAAAACTGTCTGCAGAAATATCGAATAAAAATATTACGTACTCCAGAGTGAGATAAACTTTCAGTAAGTTTTCCAAAAAGTCCTCAATGTCCTTCTAAAGCCTCTGTATTCAGTTTATAGGCTCTGTCCAGACGTCCAACTTTCTGATCCTCCTTCTGCATGAAGCCTGTGATCTTCTTCATAGCCGACTACAGTCTCTGATATTGCTCTTCTGGAGATTGCTTTCCAGTTTCTTCCTGTATTCCCCCTTGCTTTATCTTAATATGACTCAATAATTCCCCGTCTTCCTTCCTGAAGGCACTTATTTCTTCTTTAGCAGGGCCTTGAGATCATTGGTGATCCTAGCTTTCAACTTGGGAAGCATCTTACTGATCTGTTGGGGGCAGTGTTATCTATACAGAGGTTTATATAGTCAGTTACACATTCAGTCCTAGCACTTATGTCCTCTCCATGTGGCTGACATAGGGCATTCTAGTCTGTAGCCCCACTGTAAAAAAAATAGATTAAAAAAAGATTATATACGGTATATATTATTATTATTATTTTTTTTTTCTCAGCTGTGTAAAAAAACCTTTTAAATACAGGGATAATACAACCAGGGTAGTTGTAATCTTAACTTTACTGAGTCACCAGAATGTATACCTTTTAAGTCTTTGGTTATTTTGGAAGGTAAAAGTTCAGTTGCTGTGAAATGCGGGAATACTAACGTTTGCATTTGGCTTTTGAGGGATGCTAAATGTTATTTTATTGTTCCATTTCAACATTACAAATAGCTGCCAAGGAGATGTTACTAAATAAAATAAATGACACTGACAACACTGGGCCCTCTGACCAACATCAGTAGGCAATGCGGGTGAAGTGTCTTGCCAAAGGACACAACTACTGACATAGATAAAGCTAAAATTTAAATCAGCAACTGTCCAGCTGAAGGGCAAACTCTTTTTTCCTAAGCCACTGTCACCTCAAAGACTTGAACAGTGCCTACACAAAAAAATCTGGGACTCATTGTGGTTCTATACTTGAGAGTTGACTCAGACACTTGGACAATCTTTTTTGCGATTTTTCTCTTATGGGGGGATGAAGCCCATGTCTTAGCTATAGAAGACAGCTGCTGTGCATGAAAGAAAATTAATTATTCATTTCACAAATACAATTAATTTAGATTTAAATCTGTTTAATTTAATTTAGTTTGAAACATGTATGATACAAAAATAAACTATTTCAAATTAAATATAATAAATGTATTATATCAATGTACTGATACCAAAGAGATATTCTACGTTGTGGTATTTTAACAAATTGTATATTTTAATAGGCATTAAGGATCTTTTGTTAGACTTTCATCAGGATCTTCTGTCTCTGTTGTTAGCCAGTGATGTAGGTGGATCATGGTTTGTTGATGTCTCATAACAATCTGCTCATGTCAGCTGTAGCTTCATAATAATATCTGCCTTCAAGGATGCTTCTAGTAAGATTTAAACACTGTCCTTCCAGACATGATGGCCCTGAAGCTCCACAACCCTGGATTAGCTGCACCACTTTGTTCATGGATCAGTGACTTCCTGCAGAAGATGAGGATAACCCACCTGCCTCCACCCCGTCCTTCTACAGAAGCACCATAGAGAGCGTTCTGACCAGCTGTCTCACTGTGTGGTGTGGAGGCTGCAGCTCATCAGACTGGAAGAAGGTGAGAAGAGTCATGAGAACAGCAGAGAGGATCATCAGGGCTCCTCTTCCCTCCATAAAAGACATTTCATCCCAACGCTGTGTGTCTCGAACCCGTAACATCATCAATGACCCCTCGCACCCCCACCATGAACTGTTCTCCCTGCTCTGGGAAGTGACTTTGCAGCATTCAATGCAGGTCCAACAGATTCTGCATCAGCTTTTTCCCCAGTGCCATCAGACAGCTGAACTGTAAAAACTCAAAATTAAGTCACAAATCGAGACTCTGCATCACAATGATAATATCAAACCAAATAGAACTCAACTCAAAATGTTTTTTCTACTGCTGTTTTGCACCATATATATTTGTTTGATTTTCCACTGCTCTGAACTTCCATATAAATAAATGTTTGCACCATGTTTTTATGCCCCACTCTACATTTGATCATGGCTGCACTTTTTGAAATGGAAACTGTTTGAAATTTCACTGCTAAGCTGCTGAAAAATTACTGTCTGAAAGCTATAAAAAAAACAAACTTTTACACTCTGTGTATACAAAATGACAATAAAGTTGTCGAAGTGTAAAGTCTGGCTTCCTCACCCAGTGGGATCTTCAACACTGGTACACCAGGTTATGTTCTCAACCCTGACCCCTTTACCCTCTTCACACAACACTGCTCAACCATCCAAACACAAGCATGTCTGTAAAGTTTATCAAAAACAAATTCAGTAAATTCTGGTGTTCTCATTGCTTTGTGCATATAATGTATGGTTACCCATCCCAACTTTAAGAATGTAGCTTCTGTAATGCTAAATTTAAACCAGCTTGCAGCTAAAAATTGTGAAGTTTTAGATCCTGGGCGTGATATTGAAGTGTCATAAGCATAATTAACGTATTAAGTCTTCATCAATGTTGCTTATATTGAAAGATGTCATCATTTGGTTTAAAGATTTGCCCAGAAAATGTTCTTATTTCTCCTAAATTGCAGTTTGTTGCTACTTTATTATTCCCAAATGTTGAATTTTCAGGTTGTTGTCCCTTGAATGTTATGCTAATTCAAACTGACCAAACTTTTTATCAAAAACCCAGTCTAATTTATAACATAGTAAAGCATCTTTAAGTCATCCTTTTTCTCTGTGTAGACACAGAGAGTCTATCTTTAACACCGCCATGGTGGGTCTCATATCGAGAGAAAATATTCATAATACGACACAATAGAGCTCCAGGGTCACCCTCATCCTGAACACCAACAAGACCCAGCAGGTCATAGTGAACTACATGAGGTCCAGGAGGACTGAAAATGTTTCTCTCTGCATACATGGAGGGGTGATAGAGCATGCAGACAGCATAAAGCTCCTGGGCATTCAGATCTCTGTTGGACTGACAACACCTTTCTCCTGGAAAAGAAAGCCCAGCAATGGCTCTTCTTTCTCAGAAGGATAAAACAAAGTGGACTTTCTACTTAGCTACTAACAAACTATGTAACACTCTAGAAGACCAAATGCGTGGCCACAGAACCCACCCATCCATGCTGTAGAAGCCAATGTGGACAAAGTTTGTATAAGACAGGAAATGATGCGTTTATGGGTGTGTGTTTCACCAGAAAAGGCAAATCGGTTTTGATTGCTTGACTGGGAAAACGCTGTCAGGATACAGACCATTTTGTATTATCATTGGTTTATAAGGAAACTGAACTAGAATAAATCAAGAGCTGTGTTTGGACATTCCCTCTTTACCATCGCACCCTGACAGAAATGTGTCAACCATAAGTTTGTTTGTCCCCACTACAACTGGGAAAATAATTTCACAACAATTAATCATAAAAACCATTTGTTTTCCTGAGCTACGAAAGCAATCCCCCCTGTAGACACTCAGTAGTCTATTTCATGACCAATATCTGTTCATATGTTGCTCTAGCACAGGGGTCACCAACCTTTTTAAGGCTGAGGGCTACTTCAAGGATGCTGGGTCACAAGAAGGGCTACTAATAACTGGAGGGATCAGCATTCAAACTTGATTTATAATAAACATATTTTTATTTTTTATTTTATTTCTAATTTCCTTTAAGGTATTGTCATTTTGAAATGTTTATAAATGCTTAAAGTCTCTATATATATGATTAAAAAAGAAGAGCAGCAAAATAAAATTAAGTTTCAAAGTGAGTTGTTCTTTTTTCAGAAGATGTTGAGGGCCCCCATGTGGTCCTGGAGGGCTCCTTGGTGCCCATTGGCACTGCGTTGGTGACCCCTGCTCTAGCACTAGCTTAACTTAATTACATCCTGCTACATCCCCATATGCATTTAATACCTCCTTTTAGGGAAGTTTCTCAGCTCTCAAGAGCTCGATTTTTCCACTTGACATGTTTCATAGTTTTTGTTTATGTGTGTTTTCCATCTCTTACTTTTTAAGGACTTCTTAAAGCCTTCATTCCTCTCCATCGTGTTTGAATTTTGTCTGCGTTATATTCAAGTATTTTCTGAGCCTGGTGTCTCTGCAAGTTCGTTATATGGATCCATGATGACCATTGTATATGCAGTGTCTCTCCCTCCAACTGGACGGTGTATTCATTGATATATTGCTATGGAAGAAACAAAACACTTAAAATATATAAAAATAAAAGCACCCTATTTCTCCAAAAACGTAAAAAAAATAAAATAAAAAAAAAACATTCCACTGGACTTCGTTTCCAAGTTTGAAAACGTTTCGCTTCCCATCCAGGAAGCTTTTTCAATTCAAAATGTCAGAAATAGTGTTGAGTTCAAGGCTTTATAGAGTCAACCAAAACAATGCCTTGTTTTTGCTTAGAAAGCATGCAAGTTGAACCCAAAGAATGGGTCTGCCCCTTAGGAATGGGGAGTCGTTGGGTCTAAGTCTCTGAAAGAGGGTCGTTAGAGGACCTGTTGCCCTGGCTGAACAAGCGAGATGTTCTGTTCCCCCCATGGGAGTCAGGGTGGTGATGATAGCGGGA
The DNA here is from genome assembly GCF_000732505.1 of Cyprinodon variegatus. NCBI lineage: Eukaryota > Metazoa > Chordata > Actinopteri > Cyprinodontiformes > Cyprinodontidae > Cyprinodon > Cyprinodon variegatus. The sequence goes on from NW_015150505.1 coordinate 191,672, forward strand.
AGGAATCAACTCTATCGCTGCATTGTAGTTTTTTTTTCCAGAGCTGAAGCTGAGTCCACACCCTCTGTTTAAGGTTGATTTTTTTTTCTTAACATAAATGGCTTCCTTCATACCCCTCTCAAACCAAATGTTCTTCTTTGTCCAAAATGTGAACATTCTGCTCCTCAAAAGAATGTCCTTGTCCATAAGATGTAGATGTACCGCCTAGTCTTGTCCAGAGGAGGTAGACTGGAGCATTCCTCACTGCACTGAACTGTGTTGCTCATTCAGAAGATTAAGAGTCCTGTATCTTCTAAATTAGATTTTGTTTTGTTTGCTGCGTTGTAAAAACAAAAATATGGGCAGTTCTAGACAGGGCCCAATGGGGGCCAGTGCCCCTTTAGATCATGTCCTGGACCCTGTACTGAAGAAATTCTAATGATGATATGCGCCAGAACGGACATGGTCACTGATAGGTCCATCCATCCATCCATTATCTGACACGCTTGTCCCAAATAGGGTCGCAAGGGGTGCTGGTGCCTATCTCCAGCTGTCAATGGGCGAGAGGTGGGGTACACCCTGGACAGGTCGCCAGTCCATCGCAGGGCAACACAGAGATAAATAGGACAAACAGCCATTCACGCATACAAAGGACAATTTAAAAAAGCCAATTAACCTAACAGTCATGTTTTTGGACTGTGGGAGGAAGCCGGAGTACCCAGAGAGAACCCACGCATGCTCAAGGAGAACATGCAAACTCCATGCAGAACCTTCTTGCTGCAAAGCAACATTGCTACCCACTGCGCCACTAAGCAGCCCCACTGAAAGGTTCTTTAGATCTATTTCATTTTTTCCCTTACAGATTCTGTTTTACTAATTATTTAAAAACAACAAGATGATAGCTTCAGCGGTATTAAGATAGGATCCCAATTTGAATCAGCTAAATGTGTTTTCGAAACAAATAAAAAAATAATTTTTACAGCTGAATTTATCAGTTTTTCTTGTGTTCTAATTCACATTCTATAGAAAATTGTAATTTAACTTAAATTAAGTCAAAAATATGTAAAATTCCTAAATTATGAATGTATATTGACCTAATAAGACATAGAATTTTTATTAAACCTAATTAAATAGAAATCTCACTTATTGCAGCTATCTTCATATATTTGAATCCCTTGCCCTGTTTTTTATTTCATGCTTTGCTGCCCCCATGAAAACAACTGGCCCCCTCCTAGCCCCTGGAACATTTGGTCTAGAACCGCCTCTGAATATGAGCGCATAATCAATGGCTGGGTAAGAAAATGGCAGAGTTTTTATAGAGTATATTTTAGATCATGTTTGTTTTTGTAAAGCAAAAAAATAGTAATAAAACAGATGCTGTTCAGATGCATGTGCACACGCACCAACCCACGCACAACTGCCCACTCCGAAGTTACTCAGGGGGAAAGCCCTGCAATTGATGTCTCCACGGGATGGCAGTATGAGTCTGAGTGTTTATTGGCTGTCTCTGATGTAAGGGCGTGTGTGTGTGTGTGTGTGTAGGTTTATGGTGGGGGGTTACGGCGTCAATCCACGTGTGCGTGAATCTGCGTGGGAGTTCCTAGTTTCGCTTTTCCGGGGTGTCGCCAGCTGCGCGGCGTTCTGCAGGGGTACAGCCCCCCCAGTGCCACCCCAACCTACAAACCCCCACCCACTCAGCCAGCCTGACCGCAGCAACACTGCTTTACAAGCAACCCCCGCCCCTTTAAAAAAAAAACACTTAGGATCCAAGCATGCCACCACAGCAGAGCTAGGTATCCGCCTCTCCTCCCCCAAAGTCACCGCAGGCGCAGCAGCAGCAGCAGCGGCAGCAGCAGCAGGCTTCCCCCGTCCCACGGAGCCTCCGCCGAGTGATGCCACTGCTGCAGCGGGAGGATCATCGCGCAGCCACCGCGTTTATTACCCTCGCCTGCCGGAGGACCAAACAGCACCATCGCGGCCTTTGACAGCAGCGGAGAAAGCCACCCCCCCACTCCCCTCTCCCGCCCCCCCTCTTTCGGCTCTTCTCCCATCCCGTCTCCAGGATGTCCGACAGCAGCGCCAGCCCCGCGGACCGGGTGATCAAATGTAGGCAGACCTCCTCTGCGCCTGTTTCTGCTCTGACTTGCTGTGTCTGTGTGTCCGTCTCCGTCCTGCCATTGCAGCTCTGCCTCTTATTACTTTATTCTGAATGGAGCTTATTATTATTTTTTCCATCATAGCTGCACGAAATAAAATGTGCATAATTGGTTGTCGAGTCACCATGCATGCCTCTTTTAGGGGAGGGAGGGGTATCCGGCACTATACGCCATAATCAGGGTCTTCCCTCGTTATTCTATTAGAATTCACCCCCTCACAGAGGCATTACCCCATTTTCTAACAGAGGGGGTGGGGGGGATGTCTCCTCCTCTCTGCATATAGCCGAGGCAATTGCGCGACATCCTGCGTTGCTGCAAGAGCTGCATGCGCTCCTCTCCTAGCGGTGGTTTGGTGTTACTGAATCATACCCGTTAGATAGAGAGAGAGAGAGGGAGGGAGAGAAGCGGGGAAATCACTGACTGAGAGAGGGGACACGACGAGCGTCTGGTTCCAATGAAAGCCCAAACAGCGTGACGATGACGGCCAAAGGCAGACATAAAGGTAAATGAAACGGGCAGAGCGCGCGCTGCGGTGCTGATGCTGAGGATGCGGATGGTGTCACGGGATGATGCTGCAAGTATGCAACGATGCTCGGGATGCTGAGGAGGAGAGAAGAGTGGGTGGAGGGTGAGGGGTGATTTGCAAAGAGCTGTCATTGTGTCAGTAAAGAGGGGTTTTTCCTCTATTCTCTATTTTTTTTAGACTCGATGATGGTGATCTACCTGTTTTCTGATGGGCAGATGTGTTGACCTACATTTGCAGTTGCTTTTAAATCCTGTCGGAGCCACGAGTCCGATGATCGATGTGTTTGGATCGCTGGTATATGTCGCTAACTTTGCCAGGCCTCATCCCTGACTTAGCTTTTATAATCTAAGCAAACCCCTGTTTACAAAGAACTGACCCTGACAGGCGCTCCGATGGCTTCAGGGGCCAATCAGGATGCTCGCCTGAAAGTCATTTTTATTTTTTCATTTTTTTATGTCGTTTTCAGAATGACCCCCAAAGTGTTTGCTTCATTCTCTCCTGCGCGCCCCCCTCAACAACCCCCCCCCACCCTACCAATTCTCCTCACATCCTTCTGTTTTCCAGATTTCCAAATGACAGACAAAATGGAGTTTAGGGATGCTGCTTCTCTGCTGCGCTTATGTGGGTCTGCTGCCGCTCTAATGGTGTGAAAGCACCGCTGGATTAAGGAATATTTAATGTGTCGCCTTTTTGCTTTTAAGCGTGGGCTGAACGTGGAGAGGAGGGGAGGCAAAGGGGTGAGGAGGGAGGTTGCATTATCGGGTCAAAACGGTGACTTCCTCCGTTCCTCTCTGCCTGAAATAAAAAGAAAAAATGGAGCAGGTGGTGTATACGTCGCTTGGGCATGCCCCGGTATTCCGTGCGTGCGCCGTGCGTGAAATGGGAGTGGCGCGTAGGCTATGCGTGGGGAGCTCTTGCAATTTTGCCTATTCCTTATGCTTAGAAACATTCATGCAGCAAGACTGCATCCATTAACTGTGTGTCGACTTGTGATAATGACTTGTGGACCCCTGCGGCTTTAGATGTCAACACCTTAAATTGGCACATATCACCCTATGCATCCACAGAGCGTTTGTGAATGATGTTCACAACCAACCCACCATTGTTTCAGAGGAGAAATTGATTTGGAGCCCATTTTTACCTTGACATTTTTATATAGAGATGTGGGGAGTAAAATAAATATGATCTAGTTTTGATGGTGCACTTAATTTTTCAGATTTTTGACGCCCCAGTTGAACATTTAGTAAGGCACCCACATGTGTCAGAATATATGCTGATGTCGAGGTGGATAATGAGCCTTAAGTTCATTATCCGATAATGTGGCTGCACAAAGAAATCCCAGTGAAAGTCGAAACTCTTTACAGCTTCTGCAAGTTAAGCTGAAATATCATAGATTTTTTTACTCATCGTTTTCCTCATTGTTCCCTGTCAGAGCTCTGACCTGAGGGGACAATTTGACCACAAGTATAGTTTGGTGAGTAGTTTTCCATGAGGAAGGGAGAGTTTTTGGAGGAAGGGCCAAGTTTAATGGTGCGTTCACACTGGCTGATCCATTAGCAATGAATTAAGGTGTGACAAATGTGCTTTGAGCTAAAATATGTACACTTCGAGTCAAATCGAGGGACATTACTCAGAAAGAAGTCATATTCTAGTTGACGGGCTGTGTAGTCCTGGACTGTAGAGAAATAGAATCATATAATGGACTTTGGTGTTGGAAGTGTTGGGGAAAGAGAAAATATGACCATGTCATATGAGATGAAACCTTGAAAGAAAAAAGGGAGGTATTAATGATACATTTTCCTCAAGCTCCAGGGTTATTTGAGGGGTACCGCAGGGACAATTACAAGGGGATATTTCTCTTTACTATATGCTCCTAATTGGAAGGATTATCAGACAGCATGGGATTAAGTTCTACTGTTATGCAGATGATACTCAGCTATTTTTTACCATAAATTCTGATGAAACGAACTTACATAAACTACAGACATGTCTTGAAGATATAAAAACCTGAATGATTCTACGCTTTCTTCTCTCGATTACAGATAAAACAGAGGTTATGATCTTTGGATAAGAGTCTTTAAAAGAAAAACAGATATGTGAGTCACTGGGATCTGATTGAATCATCTCTGTAAAGTTCCAGGAGATGACATGTTGTGAATAGGTGCTATATAAATAAACTGAATTAAAATGAATTTAAAGTTTGTTTAGACTCACCTGTTGGTGTAAGGCTGAGCTGGTCCAAGATTATTTGAGGCCCAGAGCAGATGTTGACCCCAAATCTCATTCATGCTTTTCATTGACGAAACAGCTGTTAATAAATTGGAGTTCATTTCTCAGACTAGCTTATTTGCTCTTGAGGTCATAGAGCATTTCAATGCAAATCTATTGAGCTGCAGAGGTTATTTCATAATTTTTTATGAATTAGCTCACAGTTTCAAAGAATAACCTCAGTTTATTAAATATACTTTCATTTAAACCTGAAATTATTTATTTTTACTGATGTAATTACTTCTAAGAATTTATGCTCTTAAGCCTTGTTTTTGCTCAGAAACCAGGTCGTCTGCGTGTGTCTCGCAGTTAACACAGATATGCCCCTCCCCCTCCCCCAGACACTCTTGCGCACCTCCCCAAAATTGTAGGTGACCGCAGAAAGTGCCGCAAATACCATGGCAGGGAGGAGAGAAAGAAGGCCTCTGATTGGTCAATTCTACATCCGCTCTACACTACACATATTTCCTGTTGGGTACCTTACCGGGCTTGTTTTGTTTGTATGACCGCCATTGTGGAAAAGACTCGTGGAGATGGACCAGCTAGAAGAGCGAGTCTGTGAAGAAGTGAGGAGGTACCCAAATCTAGATTGATCAGCTGCATCTCAGTTAAAGTGCGCATTGGTCCAGTCGCCATTGTACTTTAAAGACCTCCGTAACCGAAAGAGAAACACGCCATCCACCACACCCACAATCCTAGCTTGTTCGTAATTGTCCCACTTTTGTTGTGGCATGGAATAACGTAGTACGGACCGCACTTTAAAATCGGGCATAAATCAAAAATATCTGTGTCATACCTGTGACCAGATCACTGCGGGAGTATACAGAGCCCTTTCTTGGTGCTTTGAATGTCCAAGACAGCCTGCCCTGGTGTCAGATTTAGATCCACCGATCTATTAACCTTACATCCAACAAATTTAACAAACCTGTAATGCCATATAGGAAGATTCTTACAGCAAACAAACCTTTAGTAAATTCAGTTCAGTTTGCGTTATTTATATAGCGCCAATTCACAACAAGCTTTATCACAAGGAACTTTACAGAGTCAATTAAATGTTTTCTTTCAAAGGAAACCAAGCTGATTGCATCCAGTCATTGACTTTGCAGGACTTTTTCCCTCTTGGGTCAGCATATGGCAACAGTATATTCACTTGCATTGTGTCGTTGTCTGCAGAAAAACCCCTACACCAAGTATACATGCAGCGACAGTGCCAACACCCTTTTAACTGTAAGAAACCAATTATCTGAAACCAATTTAATGCAATCCACATAAAGCGACTAAAGGATCAGCCTCTTAAGGGCTGTGGTCCAAAGACTATAACTTCTCTTTTGTCAACATTCAAAGATTTTAAAAGATTAAATGCCTTAAAATTAAACTCCTCCAGATTTGTATGTTATCGATCTTTCTCTTTAGGAATTATGCACAAATACAGCTGAATGTCATCAGCATAACGTTTGACATTGATCGCATGGTGTTGCATTGTGTCTGATAACAAAGTACATAATGAAGTAAAACCCCTCAATCAGTAAGCTTTTTCTTGATTTGTGTATTATGACATAATTACCTATAGTATTGGGTCTGTCACAGATCTACATGTATTTTAAATGGGCTACCAAAATACTGGACACCCTGGTAAACTAACCATCTTTGTCTTTCTCTGGCAAAACTCTCCTATTCAATGGTTCTGGTGTAGACCAATATAAGCACTTTAAAAGAGTCAAATTTAACTCCGAAGATTTGACAGAAAATTTGCTGTGTAGTGATTGGTTGGTGGAATATTTGCATGGATTTTCAAATACGTTCTGCTCCAAATTCATACATTTTGTAGATTTTTAGGAACATCATAGAATATAGGATGTACTTTTAGGTGAGTTCTTTGAGGTTAAGAAGAAAAAATAATTTCGGGTACTTCTGTGTAACATTTCATCCTATTCTCTCCTACTCTTATTTCTTAGCTGTGTTTATCTGTGTATTTGTCCAATGTTGGTGTTATCCTTTTGGGCTGGGGGTCCCACCATGACAGGTCCCTCTCTGACCTGTGGGGAGGGTGGCAGGGCAGGGTCTATTTATAGAGAAGGTACTCCAGAGAGAGAGAGAGAAAGGGATTGTCTAATGAGGACAGACTGTCCAGGGATGGGCTGTTGTTTCTGTTTTAGTGTGAGTTACGGTTTCAGTACACTGATGGTCTTCTCAGCATCGATTAAACTACTCCAGCCGTATATTTGGTTGTCCATCATCAGCGTGAAATCACCTTTAAAGAACCACAGATCTGTTTCTCTTGGCTGCTCTCATTCCTCCAACCATAAATTGAATCCTCTGTCATTAATTCATATAGAGGTCAATGACTGGAAGAAGTGATCCCGGGAGATTAATGTAAGATTTCACAAGGTCCTAGAGTGAGCAACGATAGCAATGGTTCTGGGCAACAATAACTTTTATCACAAAACATTTCCTCCATACAGTTGTAAAAATTAGACCCTTCTTAGCATTCTTCGGCCATTCATAAATCACAAATGAAGATGGAAATCTCCTGTCCAGCTGTGAGCTTTCAGAAATGAAGCTGGGAGTGATAGAAGACTGAGATGCACTGGAAAAAAATCGAAATCTAGATAACTCATTTTTTCTTAAAATTAGTGCATTTGTTCTTGGATTGAGGAGGTAAAAGTGACATTTTGCCAATGGAACAAGGCAATTTACATTTAAAATAAGAAAACACAATTGCATTGTCTTTTTTTCAGGTTTATATTATCTAATTATCTTATTTTAAGAGTAAAAATTAAGGGTAAATACACTTAATTTAAGAAATGTTACTTATTTCTAGATCGTTTTTTTCAGTGTGCGCGGTCCACTGCAAAGTCTGATATCTAAGTGAGTCAGTTTTTCTGTTTTTGAGCAGATAGGTCAATGGAATAAGATTATTTATATTCAAAATAAGAAAAAAAACTCAATTATCTTATTTCAATTTATAATATCTAATTATTTCAGTTTAAGAGCAGAAATAACAATTCAGTTGGCAGATCATCTTATTTACCAGCTCAAATTAAGGGCAAATGCACTTTTTGTAGATCTGTTTTAGCAGTTTATGTGTAAAATCTATTGTGAGGAGTATCCTTATGTTTTTTTTAAATGATAATGGCCAACAAATATAGTTTAAGGATCCTTTTGTCAGCTAACACTGCAAAAAGGAAAATTTAAGTTTGTAATTTTCTAGAAATATATGTAATTTTCCTTGATTTTAGCAGGTAAATAAGGCAGTTCACAAATGGAATAAGTTTATTCTTAAGAAAAGAAAAACAACTCCATTGTGTTATTTCAAATGCATAATATCTTATTATCTTAGTTTAAGAGTAAAAATACTTCCTCCATTGGCAGATCATTGCTTGAATTAAGGTCAAATACACTTACAGTATTTGATGAAGTGGTTACTTATTTTTAGATCGGTTTTCCCAGTGAGGAATTTTTTTTCAGATTTATATACTAATACAATTCTGTCAGATTATTAAACTTCTTTAGAGAAAATTCCTCCCAAAATAATAAGCAATAATCTACCAGTGCAGTGGTTCAACTGCTCTTTGTGAGACCTCCTGAAATAAGACTATAGACTCTCAAAACAAAAAGTCTGCAATTGTCTTGCACTGGAAGATTATTGCACATACTCTCAAAAGAAGATTAATAATCTAACAGAATCTGCTCTTGCTTAATATTGAAATCTCAAAGCTATATCATAAATACGTTTTGCCAAGATCTAAGATTGTAAGACTTTGTCAGAGGTACATTTTTTGCAGGGAACCCACAAAGCTACCATCAATGAGTAACAGACGTAGTCTGATATTAACCATGCTGGATCGGCTTTCTTTGTATGGAAGGCAAAAGTCACTCTTGTTGTAATCCAAAAGAAGGGATTCCAAATTTCTGCTGTCTCTTGTCAGCATATCCTAGGGGAAAGCATTTAACCCCATTGATCTATGAATCAGTGTTTCAATCTGGGCATGTCTGTGAATAAATTAGATGAATGTGGCTCTAGAGTAAAACCCTCTTAATGGTCTTGATCATGAGTAATTGCTGTATAAGTAAGGTCTGCTTACCCTAATCCCAAATTAAAGTGGTTTAAGAAAGAGGTGGTAAGAGTTAATCCAAATATTAACAATATATCGATCCACTATTTTTTTTTTGTAATGGTCAGTGGTGCCTGTCTGCAGCAGTGTTTGGGTGAAGGTGGGGTTCATTCTGGAGAACAAACAACCATGTGCACAAACACCAACACCTAAGAGCAATTTTAGGTTTTTTTCTTGGATTGTTAAAGGAAGTGGGAGTACCCAGAGAGAACCACTTGCACAGGGAGAATATGCAGACTCCCTGCAGAAAGCCAGGCCTTTCGAATTTGGGACATTATTTTAAGGCAACAGAGCTACAAACTGTGCCACTGTGCAGCTTTAAAGCGATATATAGGAATTATAATTAAAACATTTTAATGATACTGCCCTTTTAAATTTATTATCTTACAGAACTAAATAAAGGGGAAAAAATCTTATGTTTAAACTGCTGAATTTTAGAAGAATAAAAATCTGTAATTACTTGGCACTTTCATTTCTCCCATCAGTCTGTTTCTCATTTGCCGTCACTTCCTGCCTCCTGCATCAGCCCCCCTGATAGGGAATGGCCTACCTGTGTCATTTAAACTGATGAAATATCCCCGTAATTAACTTTAGCCATTAAGGATGATGCACACAATAACAATCTGATTCAGATCAGATTCTGCTCCAGTTAGGCTATTAGGCCCAAACAAATTTAGGAGATGTGGTTGAAAGCTATGTCATAGATTTTTTTTCTCCCCTTGCTCTGCTGAGCTGGCAGCTCAGCTGTTTTTAGAAATTCCTCTCAGAGGATGGACCCAAAATCAAAAAACTGCAGTAGAAATACGTTTTAAAAAATTGCTCAGCTGTTAGCTAATTTCCACGCTTTCTGTCAGCATGTTTTCACATGGAACAAATGCTTCATGCATTGTTGGCACTGGGTAAAGCCCACATCTGGATGAGTTGATCCATGATGTTAACCTAACGCCAGCTTTATCTTCGGGAGATACATACAAGTGTATAACTGGCTCTGAAATATTAAATCAGCCAATCTGTTAATTCAATAAACACACATTACATTATAATTAATGTCCTAACATTGGTATAATGGGAGATTTGTTAACTGCCATCTTTAAAGCCTCATTTACTACATACAGACTGAACCACAACATCAAAAGCCAGCTGGAAGGTGGAAGGACTGCTTGGGGACTTGCAGAGGTCTTTTGGGACTCATCAAAACGAGAAGCTCAAAGTTGTACCAGTTCCAGAGGTTTAGACATTGCATGAGGCCTCTGATGTTTGACTGTGGTGGTTATTTATCATTATAAAAGCATATCTAGGTCTCTGGTTTCTGTGTGCAGCAGACAGCATTGCAGTGACGGGCTAAAGCCATGCTCATGTTGCTCCTAGTTTTGTAGGATGCAAAAAGGCAGCTGCTCTATTTTGCATCCAGAGAGTTCGATAAGTGTAATCAAAACCCACCAAATACAAGACTGCGTTTGCAGTCACTCACACTATTGATATGCTAACACATATCTTGATTATGTTTGCTCCCCCAGACCTGGGATGAAATTGATGGTGGAGGCACAAAAACTCCTCAGATTTGTAGGGAATTTCTGCATCTTGTGAGGATTTGATATCCATGACAGTTTGGCTTGGAGCACAGTTGGTAACAGCCTATTAGACGCCAAGATGACAGTTGAACCAATGCCTTCACACTGAAATTAGGATTTCCAAACTTGTTTCAGACCAACAATGTTTGAATTTAGATTTTTGTATCCCAGCATAATTCATCTCTGTTTTCTTTTACTTTTGATGTACTCAATGAGCCAGGCTTTATCGAATGTTAAGAGTGATCTGCTAAACATTTCTGGTGTTATCACCCCCTTTAATTCAACTGGAAGATAATTGACCAATGACTGTACAAGCTTCCTAAAAATGTAGTCAAAATCTCCCTTTAATTTTGCAATTCTCAGTATTATTATCATTTTCATAAATGTTGGCATTGCAACCAGAACTAGATATGTATATCCTTTTGGACCTTTTAAAATTTATAGATATATATAACTATTTAATATAAATTATATAAACTATTTTCATACTGTAAAAAAGTTCTAGCTATGGCCTTTAAAACAGTTAATAGTTCAAAATATTTAAATCTGTGGAAAACCAATGACAGATATGAAGATTTTCAATGTTCCTTTTTTGTTTCCTGCTATTTTCTGTTATCATTTACTCAAAGCTGGTGTTTTGGGGTCTGTGCAAGATAAATAAACATTTTAGAAACTAGGTCCCAGACAAAATGTTTTTTTTTAATCAACAATGAAAGCTTCATTTTGCGTCGGAAATAAACCAGCACTTTCTCTGAGATTTAAAATTCATTCCATTAAGGCTGGTTTATACTCAGAAACCAGGTCTTCTGATTGTGTATCACAGTTATAAATATGCCCCCGCCCCTTCTGCAGACGCTCTGCTGCACCTCTCAAAATTTGTAGGTGACCGCAGACGGTGCTGCAGACAGGAGGCCTCTGATTGGTCATCTACATCCATTCTACACTATGCGTATTTCCTGTTTGGCAACTTACCAGCTTGTTTTGTTTGTATGACCACCATTGTGGAAAACGACTCGTGAAGATGGACCAGATAGCGTTCTTCCGAGGTGTGCGAGAACGCTGGGACCCTTTTTCCACCTGGATCCCCGCTCTTTCGTTCTCATGTCCCTCCGTTGTCACAAAAACTCCCCCCCACTTCCTCAACTCCTCGGCCGTATTTAGACCCACAGCTAGTTTGTGATTGTCCCTCCTGCGTTGTGGCGTGAAATAACATAGTGCAGACCACGCTTCAATATTGGGCATAAATCAAAAATATCTGCAACAAGCTCACTGCCACACACTGCTGCAGGAGGATAACCAGCCCTTTAGAGTTAATGTTCACTGAGCAAGCCAGTGTTCAGAATCCAATACAGCTGCTCAGATATAACATTTGTTATAGTTAACAGATGCAGGCAAAAGAAAAAATAGCTTTAAAGATTTTTCTGCTCTAGGGACTACTTTACTTTACTAATAACTCATTGCAACATAAAATCTACCTAAAACAGGCACAGGAGCTGTTACTGATAATTAGATGCGGGAGGATTGATCCAACTATCAATAATATTGATACCAAAGCTGGTATTGATATCCAGCAATACTCATGTAAAATAATCAATACTTTTTTTTGTCCTCTGCCACAGATTGACCAAAGTCTCCCTTTCTGTTTAACAGCCCTTTGCTGTTCCCCCTCCCCCCCTCATGTCAACATCTTGCTTGGTCATGTGGCTCAGCAGCGCCAGTCTAAAAAGCAGTGCGCTAATTTTGCACGTGTTTTAAATTGCGTTGAAACAGTAATATTGCTTAAAAATCACAAAAACACAGAAAGGTCATCAGTTTTATGATCCAGCAAGCTTAAAGGTATAGAGGATGATTTTCTTTTTCCAGGTGGATCCTTTAAATAAGTGGTCCTCCTAGTTGTCAATCATTTTGTTAACATGTTTATGTAAAGCCGTCCTATGTGCTCATCCCCAATTGGCTATCTTTTTCTGTGCATGCGCACTTTCAGGCGTTTATCTGTGGTGAGCTATGGTTTCAGACAGTCATTGAAGCTCACCTTTCTCACCTTGGTTTTTTGAAATTTGCTGAGGGTCGTAAGAAAAAAGTGTCAACTAAGTGAATGAAAAGAAAAGAACGGCCTCAGAAGAGGCAGATATATCCCAGAATGCTTTGGGTGGAGAGCTATCCTTGCAAAGCATTACGGGATTTCTGTCACAGCGGCCCGCCGTCGCCATAGGCTGTCGCTACCCAACAGTGGTGACTAATAACTAAGATGGCGCACGCACGGCAGGGTGGGGGCGGAGTTAAGATAGTGGGCTTGTATGAGCTATGCAAACAGCAACTTTTAAACAGAGCATGCACGAGAAGAAATGGGCTTGTGCACGCTCTCACACGCGTTTAACAGGCGTTCCCTCTCGGCGAGCGGATGCTGGGTTGTGCATGTGCATTTCTTTCGAAATGGAAATGGTGGGTCTTTTCAAAAATTCGCCCTAATCACTATAAAATGCCACTGCCACTATATAGGGCCTGATATAGTTTCACTAACACTGTATAGGGCTCGATATAGTGTCACTGCCACTATACAGGGCCCTATATAGTGCCACTGCCACTATACAGGGCCCGATATAGTGTCACTGCCACTATATAGGGCCTGATATAGTTTCACTAACACTGTATAGGGCTCGATATAGTGCCACTGCCACTATATAGGGCCTGATATAGTGTCACTGCTACTATATAGGGCCTGATATAGTGTCACTGCCAAACTTTATAGTGCCCTATATAGTGATTAGGGCAGATGTTTGGACACAGCCTATGTCATGTATTTGTTTTGCCCAGCCAGTGAGCCAGTTGAATCCAATTTGCTCAATTTAATTCACTGTACAGATTGGACTCACCTGGTTCAGTGGCTGGGCAGAAAAAATACATGACACTGAGATGACTTGATGGCTCTGCGGATCTATACCATGATTTCCCCTCTACTGACAATGTATCTAAGCTGTCTCTTTAACTCACTGTTACACCAGAAAACAGCAAGATCCGGTATAAAATGGAATCTGCATCAAAACAAAGAGCCTGAACATAGAGCCAGTTTAAAGCCAAAAACTTTCAGAAGAACAAGGAGTCCCGCAACAGATGGTGCAACATCACTGAGTTAGTGTGTGAGAACATGAAGTGATAGAACCAGCTAAACAGCCTAAATCCTCAGAAGAACTGTGGCAAGTTTAAAACGCTCGGAACCAGCCTGGTAAATATTTCCTTTCCTTGTGTCATGTAGCCTTGAGCACGTCTGTATGATGAACTATATCATTATGCCAGTGTTTTTCGACTATGTTGATAAATACAAACCAATCATTAGACATATTTGACTTTCCTTTTGGCACCTTAATCTCTGGAGCCAGAACCTTACTGACAAACAGGAAAACGCTGTCTTAGATATTAACCAGAAAGGTCTGCTGTGACAGTATTAAAATGAAAGCCTGCCTGGTGGTTGTTGCTTGACAGCATTCATTTAGTTTACAGGAGACTGTCCTCGTGGGAAAATGGGGCAGCTACTGCTTATATTCTAGATTAATGAAAACGTTAGCAGCTATTTCTGTGAAGGGGAGTGATTCATGCTGCTGCACTATGCTGCTCAGACTATTATTTTAAATGTATTTGTGTGTAAGCTTCAGATTTTGAATTGAAGCTGAAGACATGACTGGGCAAAGCAGGACAACATCTTGTTACTGCGCTTTACAAATATTTTATACCCCTTTTTACATAGTTTCTGTTGATTTTTAAAGAGAATGAACAACATAAAGTCATTAATCATTGAGAAGTGGAAGAAAAAGTATGCTTTTTGGATTAATAAACAGTGCAGATGTGTGTGATTTGGAGAGATGTGGAGTTAAAGTGTGAGACAATATTGTGTGGTTAACAAATTCTGTTTATAGAAGAGCAGCAAGAATAAAGGGACTGTTTAAAAAGGCCCTGAGAAGTCATGCCATGCTGAGTTATGCAGGGGATCAATAAAACATGTGGAGATCAGTTTTCTGGTCAGATAAAATCATATTTAAACTTTCTGTCTGTGGTGGTGGTAGCATGTTGTGGGATGCTTGTCTACAGAAAGGAATTATGTTAAATACCAATAACTGGCAGGAAAATTGAAAATGAACACCCACTTGTGTTGTGATTTTCACTAGAAAGCTGGAAACATTTTGTGAGACCCGAGTTGCTGAGATGAGGTAAACTTTGACCTTTCAATATGGTGGAGAGCAAAGAAAGAATTCTATATGAACCATACAGCATTATTAAACATTCCCTCATGCTTGCAGCCTACAGAATGCTGCAATGTACGTTGCTTTTTACAACATCGGCACTGAAAGTTGTGTTGGTTTTAACATAACTGTTGATGTTTAATTTGATTAGCTGCTAGCTAGTAGTCCATTGAAGATAGCAGCCAGTAGGGCACTCTGAGACAACTTCTCATTTGATCTGTAGGGTTTGTCAGTGAGCTCTTGATTTACTGGAACCAGGAGGTGACCCTATAAGGGTACGTTCACACTGCAGGCCTTGAAGCTCAATTCTGATTTTTTTGTGAAATCCGATTTTTTTGCGTAGTTGTTCACATTTCCAAATATATGCCACTTGTATGTGATCTCCTGTGTGAACTGCAGTCATACAACGCAAGTGTCCCGCATGCGCAGTAGAGGACGCAATGACATCACTGGCCAGCGTGCTCTGTGTTTATGGAAGTAGACATGGATGGTAGTGCTGGAGTGCATCTAGTGGTCTTTCCCAGACATAAAAACACACAATCTTTTCAAGATGGTTAAACATAAATGCTGCTCTCCGCATCATTGTCCACCATTGTTGTTATTTTTCTTGCCGCTTCTTCATAGCAAGACGCAGAATAGTGACCTTTGTCGGGTATTAGTGGTGTTCAGGTTGAATGAATGCGACCTGGCTGTTCAGACACAGGTCCCATTTAAACAGATCAGATGCGTATCGGATTCAGAACCACATAGCCAAGTGGTCTGGGTCGCATTGGAAAAAATCGGATCTGTGTTTTTCAGACAGCCGTGAAAAGAACAGATCCAGGTGGAATATGGGCCAAAAAAAAAAATCTGATTTGGGTCACTTCAGGCTGCAGTATGTACATAGGCTAACTTTCCCACCCAAGTAGCAGGTCAGGATAAACTTTGGGTCAGCCTTTTTACTCTCTCTACCACAACAAAAGCACTTAAACACAATGTACTGGTGGTTTCCTCTTTATAAGTGAGAAGCATCATCTTTACCAAAGCATGACGGCAGCACAAGGTCCTGGAAGGGACAATAGGAGGAACTTAATGTAAAACTGTTAATAGTTTTTGGAGAAAATATCAAATGTATTTATAGAGTGTTCCCATAGGGCAAGTGTTTTTTTCCCCAATAAAAAGAATTACATCCAGAAAAAACAACAACAAAACTAACAGGGCAAGGCCTCACCTTTGACTTCAATAAGTGAGCCATAAAGCTGAAGTAGTAGACGGATCTAACAGAGGGACACTGTGTTCCTATCTTTGTACAACTAAAATTGCTACATGCAATTTTAGATATAATTGATCAAGTAAATTGTAAAGGTGAAATGTTTAAATGGTCCAAGACAGTAATTATGTACAGTCTCTTCTTTTAGAATATGTCATCATAATAAATGTATTTAGTATTACACTACAGAGAGTGATCTACAAAAGCAACATTTTCTTTAAACAACTGTGTTTGTCCTCCATTTAAACAGGTAATTATGGTGATCTGCCATAAGGAATTAATATTTCTGCTCTTAAGAATATTATTCAGTTGAAATAAGTTTAATTTTTATTTTGGATGTAAGTGATCTTATTTAATTGGCATATCGTCTAATTTTCCTGCTTTAATCAAAGGGAAACACACTTATTGGAACAAAACAGAAATTATATTTCCATTTTTGTAGTGTATGTTTTTAGTACAGTGGCCAAGACCAGTTCTAATGTGACCCTGGTCAGAACCCCTCATGATTATTATCAAAATACAAACAATAATATGTTCCATTTTCTTCTAAAAAGTTGTCAACTAATATGACCGTCCTGTATTTTGAAAGACATCTTCAGTTGCTTTGGTTTAACAACATAGATAGGATGACCACTATAAGATGGCAGCCATATTTTATTTGGTGCAGCAACCAATGCATGGTCTACTCTTCTTTATGGGTGCTGCCTCATCTTTGCAGGATCTGGGAGTCTTTTGAAATCACTTTAATTTGGACGGATTTAGATTCTTTTAGATAATAGAACCTAAATTTGTCTGGCTAATGAAACTCTCTATCCTAGATTAATGCTTTACTGAAATCGGAAAATAATTGGCCATAACTTACTGTTCACTAAATGCTAAAAAATGCATCAGACTTCTCACATGGTGATAGTACTTGCATCTGAAAAATTCACACAGAGAAGAAAGACAATTAGAAGAATTTTATTGATACAAATACTTTAGTTTTTGGTGGTCAGACCTCGGCAGGAAACATAGCGCTGAATTTGTTTGATATGCAAACAGGATTAAAGAACAGAGATGTTTCCCTCCAGGCCTGAAACTGGTGGTGGATTGGAGATGGATGAAGTTGGTCAGTCTGTAGACTGCTGGTTAGGGAGACAGTGTGCTTGAGCTGTATGGACAGATCCAGTGGACTGCCTGAGCTGATACTAATGCTTCACTAAGGGACCTGGAAGATGGAAGTCCAGCTTGGATTACATAGGTTGCTAGAACCTGTCTACAATGAGCAAGCATGAAGCGACAGTAGAGAAGAAAAACTCCCCACTGGGAGGGAACCTCTGGCAGAACCAGACTCAGCTTGATGGTCTTCTGCTGGACCGGTTGAAATGAGACAGGGAACGCCGTAAAAGTCCGGGAAGAATGAAATTCTAATGAAGCTGTGGCTACAATGGTGGAGAAGGGGATGGAGGTGGGTTGAAACTGGGTCATCTGAATCGAAGTCCAACATAGCGTAAACACTGCCAGCGCTTTATGTAGCAGACGGAGTTGTGGATGTGAGACCTTTTAAGACAAACTCTGGATGCTGATTGGGCTTTCATTGAGATGTGGTTCAAAGCTGATTAGCTGGTGTTGGAGACGGATGAAGGCGAGTAATCAGTTTATTCCGTTGAACTTCCACCTAGGCTCCATATTACAGGTTTTGAGCTTGCCTAAAAAATAAATAGTTTCAGGTAGGAGGTAGTGTATTAACTGGTACTAACCTATGATATTCCTGCATAAGGCAGCATATGATGTAAGAACTGTGGGCACTGAAGCGACTTTGTTATCCTGTGGTGAATTGATTGGCCAGTTATTTCTTGTAATGATGCAGGAAAGTCACATCAGCCCTGCAGTGTGGTGCGTTGGTGGGCGTACGTTGTTGGACTGCCAAAATAAAGATGTGCTGCAAAGAGTGCAGTCAGTGACACATGAGAGCATTTAAGGTGGAGGGAGAATATTAGGGTAAATCCTATATGCTGTGAACCAAGAGTAGCAGCATCATGATTGAGGTTTATTTCAGATATGGATTGCATAATGATGTCCTCCTCCAGTGTGTCACAGCGATCATTACTCAAGCTGCACAATGACATCATGCCACCATTTATTTCGGCAAGCAACATGCAACGAAAGCCAAAATTAAAAACCACTCCTGCAACACTTGAGGCAAAAACATCAAACGCCCCAGATATTCCGCTGAGCTTAAAATTGCATGGAGTTTACTAGTTATCATAATACACTTTTCATGCTTTTAATGCTCAGCTCTAGGCTTATTAACCCCAGTCTGCAATTAAATATTCATTAATGTTGGATCAATCTGTTACTGTGCCTGAAAAATGCCTTTGAAGAGGAAAAAGCTTTGGAAGTAAACATCAATACATGAGGGTTTTTTTCTTCCCTTTTTTGCAGTTCAACCCAGTGGATGTTGGCCCAGAAGCATGGCACACTCGGGAAAGGTCAAGGCTAACACATGTAGGCAGAAGGCCCTGACTGCCTGATGCAGAGGCATCATTTGACACAACAGGAATATTTGTAAACTGTAGAAAAAAACAAAAACATAAAAAACAGCCTTACTCAGAATGATGCTCATTCATTGTAAGAAAGACACAATGAATTTAGTGACACATGAGAATGACACATTTTCTTTGTCTATAATTGGTTGATGTGGCGGTCGAGCAGCAAAAGTTAAATTTTCCAACTCCAGAAGCTGCTGCTTTTGCAGCGCGTCGCACGCGTTAGATGCTCAGAAGCTCACGACGCGCTGCTCCTGCTGCTAAAAACGCGCTGCGGGACATTTTGCTGCACCTTGATGCAACACTAGCTGCTCCTACTGCTGCCTTTGCTGCTTGCGGTCTGAACGTAGCATTAGTCCTTGACGCGGCCGACCCATTTCGTTTATCCCTTTAAGCCGGGCGTACTCTGTATGATTTTTTGCCCTTTTCTGGCCGACCAGCGCCATCTCTTGGCGCTGAGTCCGACATATGATTTTTGGATGTGCAGTGTGAGCAGGTAGATAGCATCAGAGCATTGGCGTTGCACAGTGCGATAATATGAATGGTGAGCTGTGAACTTTTAAACCCTGCGGTTTCTTCGTACAGTTTGAGCTGTAGGTGCAAGCAACAATTGAAAATATCACACAGTGTTTGCCCGGTTTAAAGTTTCCAACTCTGTTCCCCACTCTGAGCTGCTCTCCTCTCTCTCATACTTGCCATACTTTTATGAGTTTTACTCTTTTTCTCTCTGTCCATAACGGCTCGACATACATCGAAAATTAAGTTTTGCCCCTGAGATGAAATGAACTGTAAAACAGATATGAGGTCATTTTAAAGCTCATATCGTGTCACAGAATGCAGAGTACAAGAAGTTGAGATGGCTGCTTAAATACTGGCTGCCTTATTTTTAAATATGAAGTCACACATTTCCCAACATGCATGAGTAATTCTTTTCCTGGCTTGTGTTCTCTGACAGCCTGCAGTGCCCAAAAGCCTTTGAAATATTAATCAGCCCAGGCTTCTTATGCAAAACCATTTTAAACACGGAGAGCCACTGCTTTGGAGTGAAGGAAAACAGAAGCCTGGAGCTCGGATGGTTAAGGTGTCATGGGACGTCTCAAGGTGCTCTCTTGTATGTAGCGTCTAACCTCAGGGCGAGTTAAAGTGTCTTTGGTGCAGGAGCCATGCTCTCACAGGGCCTTCCTCAGGTGCCATTGGAAACTTTAAGGTATCCTAATATGCAGTGAAGTGAGTCTGTATGTGTTTCCCAGAAGGTTCAACATGCCCTGAAAAAGGTTTAGGAGAAAGGGTGTTTTTTCATGGCCTAAATTTCAGAACAGAATACAGGAAAAAAGCAGAGCATGCTTTTTGTGGGCCGTTGCGTATTTCTACATATATTCATGAAGGTTCTGAGTAAAAAAAAAAAAAGCTAATGCAACAAGAGGCACACTTCAGGAAAAAAAAAGAGGGAAAGCCAAAGAAGAGAAGAAGCAAAAGGGCAACAAGAGGGAGTCCAAATCAGAAACAAAGTGAGAGAGTTGAAAGTGTGTGTGAGCCAGGCCTAGTTTTAGCGTGTGATCTAGGCCATTATCTGTGTTAGCACTGATGGGGCTCCTACAGGCTCTGTGGATCCTACATTACAATACCTTTTTACTAACTTGTTCTTTAAAATCAGTGTGTCTACGTGTGTTCGGTATACTTGGACACGATGCATTATTTGTGCAGTATTTACCGTATAGACCTTTTGTTTATTCCTAGATTTTGCTCTTTGTTTTTTTTTTTTGCTTGCACACAATCCGGTGTGTAATTAAGTGTAAGGGTGTTTACTGGAGTGTTTCTTCCTATGTGTGTGCCTTCTCACGTGCATCTGTGCACTCTTGCTGTATCACGCTCGTTGTGGGTCCAGCCCCCTTTCCAGCAGGCCCCTGGGGGCCTTCATTATGTAAGAAAGACGTTACTGCAGAACAGAGGCGGGCTGCGCTGATAGCTCTGGCAAGCCCCTGCTTAGTGCAATGAGTTTCACACTTACAACAGCACCCTTTAAAGACCAGGCTTAGGATTAGGGTTTTAAAGTCAGAGTTTGGGGGATTTTAACACAGAAAATTAATAAATCTAATTTTACATTGTTATATCTGTTCAATATTAGCCTTCCTTTCATGAGATGGCCCCATCATCCCAACAGTCCATCCAGTAGTCCATAATAACGCCCTTTTTTTGTCCTCCTCCTTCAGCGGTCCCCTTCCCCCTGGCCCACCGCCTCACCATGAAGGAGGTGTTTGACTCGGAGGGCCGGCCACGGGTGGACCTGCTCAAAGCTCATCTCACAAAGGAGGGCCGGCTGGAGGAAGCTGTGGCCCTGCGCATCATCGATGAGGGCGCCGCCATCCTGCGCCAGGAGCGCACCATGTTGGATATTGAGGCGCCAGTCACGGGTAAGGTGTTTCAGTGGAGACTGGGGAACAGTAAAGCATAACTTTGTATAATGTATTTAACAGTTTATGGACTTAATCTTATTTCAGATAAAATATATATATATATATATATATATATATATATTGTTGAAAATTTTGGTTTTAATATGTTTTAATTTCTCTGACTTAAAAATTGCTGTATGTGATGTGTAAAAACGTATAATTACTTCAAAAAATTATATATCTTTTGTTGTATTTCTCACCCATATAGGTTGTTGTTTTTTAACCTGTGCAATGCATGCTGGGTAATGACATATTTAGCTCTACCTACCTATTACCTCATGAGCCGTTATGCATGAGATATCTGTTGAAGCAATCAAATCGGATTTTTTGTGTATTCCACAAAAAAAAAAAATGTAAAAAAAATCCATTGGACTTGGTTTCCAAGTTTGAAGATGTTTCGCTTCCCATCCAGGAAGCTTTTTCAATTCAAAATGTCAGGAATAGTGTTGAGTTTGAGGTTTTATACAGTAGCCCAACAAGGCCCTGTTTTATTTGGAGAACATGCAAAGTGGAATGGACGAAGGGGTCCACTACTTGAATGGGGTCTGTTTGGCTTCTTTTCTTAGATAATACCCCAAAAAAGCTTCCTGGATGGGAAGTGAAACATCCTCAAACTTGGAAACCAAGTCCAGTGGATTGTTTTTCATTTTTTTTGGAATGACTATGACCTGGATGACTGAGAACTTTCACCAGCGATCTGCTGTTTATTACATTAGCTAGAGCTAACACTGTTAGCAGAAGCTAATGAGAAAATCTAATGGGAAGATCATGAACAAATAGAGCTAACACTATTAGCAGAAGCAAATGTGAAATCAAAATTAAATTAGATGATAATGAATGACTGTCTAAAATGACAGTGAAGCATCGTTCAGTCTTTCTGATGTATCTGTAGAAAATGTTTTGATCCTGATACTAACCATAAAAAGCCTAAATGGAGCTCTTTGTAGCATAGCTCTCCATCAAAGTTAGCATTGTCACTATCCAATCGGTCCCAAAAGCACGATCGGCTCATTTGCGCATCCAGATAAACTCCCGGGTCGTCCTCGATTTTATTTTGTTAAAAAGACCTGAATGACATTTTACCCTCCCCCAAAAATAGTAAAAATACTAAAATATAATGTGTTAAAGGTTAATAATGTATTTCCTGAGAAAATAAATACCTTAAAATCCTTTTTATTTTATCACTCGTCTGTTCCTAATGTGCACCGGAAATGGGATCCTACGCTAATTCGGGTGGCTAACTTTTTCGGCTTTGGATTTAAACATAAATCTAGTCTTTTTGAGTTTTATTTTCACGTTTTGTTTTAACCTTATGGTATGTAGTGTGTAATCTAAAGAAAGAAACAACTAAAAGGCAGATAAACATGGTTTAATCATATTTTGCGGGACTGCTCTGAGCATGTCTGATGATGATGTCAGAGCAGGAGTTTAACGAAAAAAATGTAAAAAGCATCAAAATTGTCTCACAAAAGTCATAGAACATTTTTTAAAGATGTGAATTGGCATTATTTAGTGAGTTAAGGATATAGAAATAAGTAGTTTTAGTACCATAATTACATTATTTATGGACACCTGGATGTATTTCTGTTCGCGCTTCCAGGACGGATCGGATAGGGAAAAGCATCTCCTAAAATTAGCTGCTCAAACACCAGCTTTGGCCAACCCTCCCCTATTTCTTCATTTAGTCCTCCTTATCCTTATTATCACCTAATTTTTACATTCTCGTCCATTTCATGGTCAAACATGTTTGATTTTCTCCTGACTTTACGATTCCTGATTGGCAGGTGGTTGTGAGAGGCTAATCGGCCCTTGTTACCCCGCGTACGCTACACGACGCACAATCAGGCTGAAAGTCGGGCCGATTGAAAAATTCTCGCACGACTGGAAAGTCGCCCCGAAAAGGGCAAAAAAATCGCACAGTGTACACGCAGCTTAAGTGAAAAGCTTGTTGTGTAATATAGGCTTTATCAAACCTCCATTTTAAATATTCCTTCCTTTCCATCAGCAGGTTATACTGAATAATCAACCTTTTCCTTTTAAACCGTAAAAACGGGTCCACCCTGGACAGCTCAATAGTGTTTCCCAGGGCAACACAGACATACGACCAGACCCTGACACTTAAGCCAGTGGTTGGTCCCTTTTAAGCTGGCATTGTTCTCACAAACCCTCTCCCCTTAAATACACCCTTTGTCCAAACAGGAAGATGTGAGCTCCCCAAGGCAGATAACTCAAAGAAAGGGAAACATAGTTAACACCGCATTTGAAAACCAGATAATACTATTATGCATGGACAGCATGGTATTACTGTTACGTAAAATGTATTATCCCTACATATATCCATGCAAATAATCTATATGGATGGTTCAAATGCAAGTACTATGTGTACGGATACTAATTACTTGTGGATGTTGAGAGGTTTTGTTATTATATTGTCAAAAGACAGGTTATTACTGACTGTTTAGCACCAAAATATTCACAATCCCTTCACTGTCTGGTTCATGGGTTAATGGCTTCAGTCCTTCTTCACTGAGTGATGCAGCAATTTCAGTGGTTTCTTTATGTATTTTACTCTTTCTACAATATTTTGATTGGAGGATATTGTTGTGGGAAGAAGGACAGACTGAACAAAAATGTGTTTCAGAAACAGAGAAGCCAGCAGGCAGGAAGCTAGACTAAGACACCAACAACCTATTGACTCTGTTTGGTAAATGCACCTTTGCGCCCGCTCGCATTTGTGTGATTGTGTGAGTGCGTTTATGCAAATGTGAGCAGTGAGATAATTCCGTGTGGGCTGTAGTTGCCCACGCATTGTGGGAACATCGCTCAGCTTTCACAGGTACAGATCCCCGGGGACGACGACAGACAGACGGGCAGATGGAGAGACATCCAATCATAAGCAGCTTAGTGCAGAGGTCCTCCAACCTTTTCGCTCCCAACAAGCTCCGTATTGATCGTTACTGTCAGGTTCCTCCACTTCTATAGGTTCTGATCCAGAGGGAAACATACTTTCAGCAGACTATGGCTGGAAAACACAGATAAACTTTAGAAATAACCTGTAGAGAGATACAGAGAGTGAGGCTGATTACATATTCGAAAGAGTTAGCCCTCGAAGGGGTTTTGCATGTAGGCTGAGAGTTGAACAGACAGCCTTTAAGGATGTGACATGAAAGCCTCTAGGACACAAAGCATAGGCATGGTACACACCACATTGCCTGTTACCAGATCAAATTAAACAGATACTTTTGGGTATGAGAAAAACTGACGTTAGAGCAGCAGTAAGACAGTAATACAGACAGAGGGCACCAGCCAGACAGACGCAAATGGCTATCGTAAAATACAGAAGAGGGGAACTATGACATCAACTGAAAGGGAAAGGAGAGACCAGACAGATGGTGAGGGAGGTGGATAGAGAGATGTGTGCTGACAGATACTGCATAGATCTTAAAAATGTTCTGCATGAGAACCTCTTTGTCCTTTATTTACAGATTGGATGTTTTTATCTAAATTAAACATTCGGAAACAGCAATTTATGATGTTTTACTAGTTTTATGGGGTTAAATTTGTTTTTCATCCTCCAACCGGAAATGTTTCGGCTGCTGGTGGGAATTTATGGATCAAAAGTAGAAAACGCTTTGTTTATATTTGGACCCCTTTATTTGATGTGAATATAAAATAAAAACATATAAAAGCTGTACTTTTTACCAAACTGCCGAAAGGGATGAATCAGACTTTAGACTCTAGCCGTCTTGCTAGAGTGTTGCTAATCTTTGGCAAACCTCTGTGGGTTTTATTAGGATTTTATACGATAGAGAAAAACAAAGTGGAGCATATTTGCAAAGTGTGGAGAAAATGATGCATTGTTTGAACAGATTTCTGATGAAGATAAGAACATCATGGTGTGGATTTGTATTCCTGCTTACTCAGAGGGTTAGATGATTTCTGTTTAAGAAAAAAAACTGCTAATCATATTACTTTAAGTGGAGAAATACTGATTCAATTAGAGAATTATTTGATTTAGCTGCTCAAATTAAAGGCAAATACACCTATTTTTAAGTAATTACTTATTTTTAGATCATTTTATGCAGTACTAGGGTTTTCTTCAATCCATAAATAACAAAGCTCCATAATAATGTTGGTTCTTTTATCAGTTTTAGGCTTTTGTAGTGGTTCTGCAACAAACAAAGAACACGCTTGTGTTCAACTTTCTTTTCTGTTTGCCAGGCCGATGAGTGATGTTTTTAGATCAGCAGTCAGGAAAGATACAGTGTAGCACTGCAGATGCAAACCAGGCCATATGGAGCCAGTGAGGCAAAAGCACTCCCGCTTTTTGTTAGCTGAATTGTTCACGCGTGTCCACTGCTGTTTCCACAGTGTGTGGAGACATCCACGGCCAGTTCTTCGACCTGATGAAGTTGTTCGAAGTGGGAGGCTCTCCTGCCAACACACGCTACCTCTTCCTTGGGGACTATGTGGATAGGGGCTACTTCAGTATCGAGGTGAGGAATACACTGTGGACAGCTGTGCAGCTTTCTGCAGGCTGCAAAGCAAATACCGGGTTAAATCTCATCTTTATGGGTGTGCATTCAGTCAGAAAAGCTGTTTGCTCTGCTGTACTGCATATGCAGTGACCGTGCAGGGGAAACCGTGTCAGTGGTGTCCAGTCCCAGAGGTCTAATATGTAGTATCCTGGGAGAATGCTAACCCTACCCCTTTGGGATAGAAAGCCGCAACACTGTGCTCTTTGTTGTGTAACATAACCGCACAAATATACCTGCTATAAATCCTGACAGCTACACACACAGGATTAATGTAAACAAAGCAGAAATGCAATCTTTGGCAGAGATGAGCTCCGGATCTCCAATGCGACTCACATCTGCAAGCCTGTTGAGTAACAGAGGAGTATATGGAGAGTATTTGGAGCAGAGGGAGCAATATTTAGGCCACCTTGTTACGACTTTCCAAGGGCACAGAGGCGAGGGACTTAATGTAGAGCAGGGACGACACTGTGTGAAGGTGAGAGAAGATCCTCTGAGTCATTTCTAGGGCTAGCTAAGAAAGAGGAGTAAAAAGAAAAGAAAAAAGTGCCGGGTGGTGAACATGTCATGTTTTCCTAATGAATTCTCTCCCCCAGTTAACCTAATGAGCACGGTCTGATTCAGGTCGATTCTTGTCAAACAAGGCTGTTTGTGTCTATCTTTGGACCCGGGCAGGATCATTTGGCCTCCAGCTCGGTTAATTACGGCAGTATGGCCTGCTCATTCAGTGGAGGAAATCCTTGCTAGAGCTCCACTGAGGTTCTGCGATGAGCTACGGATTTCCAGTTTGAGTTTATTAATGGGAACTGAAAGGCTCAGGCTCTGTCTCATGCAATTATCCTTCGTAGTGTAAGTTCCTTTTTACAGTACATCCCCTTAAAGCTACAGAACAGATATTCCTTAGCGTACATACAACTGTTAGTATGGTTCTGTTTAAAGAAAATACATTTGATTTAAACCGGTTTTGAACACAGCTGTAATCAGAGGCCTCAATAGAAACCGACGTAAATAACAGTAATTTTTTCTCAAAATAAGTGTATTTTTTCTTGGATAGAGGAGATAAAAAACACATTTTGCACAAATAAGAAAAAAACAATTGCATTTTTGTATTTTAAGTGCATGTTTTCTGATTATCTTATTTATATACTCATTTACCTACTCAAATTAAGGGTAAATACACTTAATTTAAGAAATGTTTTGCTTATTTGTAGATTGTTTTTCTAGTGTATACTTTAGAAATTCTTAAAATTTGTGTTTTTTTCCCCTTATTTTAGCATTTAAGAAAGAAAATTTGGAACGAAAAAATATGATTTATATTTAAAATAAGAAAAGACAACTAATTTTTCTTATTTCAAGTTCAAAAACACTCCTTCTATCTGCAGATTAACTTATTAACCTCCTTTAATACTGCCTACTGACACCTCACATGGGCACTGCTCCATAGGATAATATCCCCATTTTCTCTATAAAACTCACTTCATTGGCAGATCAGCCTACTTAACTGGTCAAATTAATGGGTAAATACATTTTTTAAGACATTTTCCCTCATCTTAAGATCAGTTTTTGCAGTGTATACAACAACTAAACAACTTCCATTAATTTAGGAGCAATAATTTGGTGGTCAAGTTTAAATCTTTGTTTATTTATATTAACATTTATTCCGACGCAATCACAACAAAATACTCTAGAAGTAATGCTTTTAGAAACATTTTCCAGCTAAATAAAATAGATAGGTATATATATTTTACAATGTTGTGTCACAATTCAAAGGAAGGCAGCCCAGATCCATGACTAGCAGTGTGTCTAATGACAGAAGCCCAGTAATCTGTTAATAGATCCAGTTTCCAATGTTTTGCAGTATTGTTTTCCATTTGTAGATTTTTAAACCATCTTGCCGTTGAAGGACTGTGGGAGGAAGTGCCTTCAGCCAAGAAAATGTAATCAAAGCCACCATAAACAGATCTTGAGTATCTTAACTGTCTTTTTTCACAATCATGGCATCAGACAGAAGATGTGATATTTTACATTAAATGGCAGATCCAATTGCAACATCGTCTCATTTTCTCCTTGATGTTTTTTCTTGTTGTTTTTACTTAAATCCACAATGTTTTTGTAGCCACCCTTAAAGGGGAACACAATACACACTCTACTTTGTTTAAAAAAAATATACCGGTATAAATATAAAAAATATAACCGCGTATGTCTGGGGGACAGTGATTCGCCTACATGTTATGAATGCTGGCGTACCATAAATAATAAATTATGAACAGTTTAGTTTGTGCCTTCAAGTCGTTGCCCATAGGAAGACGTTACTTGGATATAATCTAAAGGAATATCTTCAGAACAAAACTCATATGGGTGAGTAGAACATGATGTAACAATGTAAAATCAAAGGCCCAATGTAAAAAAAAAAAAAAAAAACGGTGTTCCCCTTTAAGTTTGTGGCCCATTTCTTCATGGATGTTTGTAAACTTGAATGTTTCAAGTAATTATTTAAACCAAGTAATTGAAACATCATTTGTGAAAAAAACAAACAACAAAACCCCTCAAATGTGTTGAGGTAGTGTGACATGTACTTGTTTTTGAACTACATTTATCCCAATTATTTGTTTATTAATTAACCGTGACCGAAAAAACTTAAACAAATTAACTTTAATGGAGAAGTACTTCTGCAGATGTTTAAAAGTTGACAGTGGCTGCAGCTAGCACACCATGAGGCTGCTCTTTGATTTGTTGAGGACTGTTCAATGTCACGGTACAATAGACTGAGGCCTTAGCAATGAAAATATTATAGATTGAATTCCAAACTGAGCAGAAAACAGAAAATATAAAAAAATGTTCCTATCTTAAATCAAAGAGGTGCAATACTGAAATACAGAACTGATACATAGATAATGATCATATGTTTAAATGCAGTTAGGTTACTGGTTAATATATTAAAATGTTAATACACCCACTCTGTAACCAAAATATTAAATTAATTGTACTCAAATTGTTTGATTTATTTTTTTATCTGACCTAATAGTATGAATTGATGAACTTTTTTTGTATGTCATGTTTTGCCAATATATTCCAAAAAAAGAAAATAAAAAACAATCCACTGGACTTTGTTTTCAATTTTGAAGACACTTCCCATCCAGGAAGCTTTTAAAAAAATTTTTTTGGAATGACTATGACCCAAATGACTTTGCTTTCACAAGCAGACCACCATTACTGTTGCCATAAGGTTCTGATATTTGTAGAGGAAATTTTGTTTAATATTATTTATGGAGTAAAATCGGAAAAGGCAGTAAAAAGGCAGGTTAGAAAAAAAAGAGGATAAGAATTAAGGGGTGAGAGAAATAGATAAACTTAAATAATTTAAGGTAATTGGTTTCCTCAAATCAATTGCATACTTATCAACTTTTACAGATGTAGAAAATGCCTAAATGAGTTGGTGTGGTTGCAGAAGCGCTGATAGGAGCTAAGCTGAGGGCTGTTCCTAAAATATTCAGAGATGGCAAAAGTACTCACTTTCCGTACTTGAGTAAAAGTACAGATACTTGTGTTAAAAAATACTCTGGTAAAAGTGGAAGT
>NW_015150505.1:221678-227551 GCF_000732505.1 Cyprinodon variegatus
ACAACAACATTGTTTGGAAATGGAAATAGACCAGCATTATGCCTCTGGATGCGCCTTTAATTCTAACAACAATAACACACTGAAATAAATCGGAATCTAGATATGTCATTTTTTCTTAAAATAAGTGCATTTGTTCTTAGATTGAGGAGGTGAAAGAGACATCTTGCCAATGGAACAAGACAATTTACATTTAAGATAAGAGAAAACAATTTAATTCTCTTATTTCAAGTGCATATTATCTAATTATTTTATTTTAAGAGTAAAAATACTCCTTCCATTGGCAAACTATCTCATTTACCTACTAAAATAAAGGGTAAAAGCAGTAAATTTAGGAAATGTTTACTTATTTCTAGATATTTTTTCCACTGTATAAGGATAGAGTCAGGAAGTCAAGAAACCAACCGATTTGAATAAGCTTGACCCTTTTTGATTGGAGAAGTGGCCCAATTAAACAAAACTTTATTGATAGCAAACATAATTTTTTTTCAATTCAATAAAGAAAAAATAAACCAAAGATCAGTGAGAACACTTATCTCCAAGCTTCAACCTTTAGGTGTTAACTGGTTGTGTCTTTTATTGAAGTTAAATGTGGCTTCAGAAGCAGGGCTGATGTTTTTCTAACCGTCTTTTCTCTCCTGAACATTCCAGTGTGTGCTGTACCTGTGGTCACTGAAAATCCTCTACCCAAAGACGCTTTTTCTTCTACGAGGAAACCATGAATGTAGACATCTGACAGAATACTTTACCTTCAAACAAGAATGTGAGTTTTTGTCTCTGTTTGCGCCCATCACATTACATGCACATGCTTACCTACTCATGGGACAATGTCTCTCCAACATGCAGCGCTTAAGTTAATTTAGATGTCTGCTTTATTTGCTTTATTTTTTACTTGTTCAAACAGGACTACTGGGAACAATGTTTTATTAATGGCTTGTAGAAAATATAAAGCCGCCAGCTGGAGCCTGAGAAAAAAATCAACATGTTCTTCAGTTGAGAAGAATACGCCAAAGCAGGGAGGGTTTTAGAGGACTGTAGATGGCTTCAGAGAAAAGGAGAGATGAATTTTAATCGCAGCAGGATATATAGGGACCCATCACATGTCATCAAGGGAAGAGGAGCTATGGGTTTTGGATGAATGATGCAGAAATAAGAATTAAGATTGTAGGAATCAGGGAAGATGTAAGGTGACAGGAGTGAGCCGAGGTGGGTAGAGTAACTAAAAGTTTTACTCAAGTAAAAGTAGCACTACTTCAACACTTTTTTATACAAGTTAAAGTAAAAAGTAATAATCTAAGAAATTACCCAAGTAGGAGGAAAACAGTATTTATTTATTGTTATTAGACAATTTTTGTGCAGGTTCTGGTATCTTTTCCAGAACCTGGTAAAATGATTAAAAAGGGTTTCCACAGATCCTTAAAAAGTCTTTAATAGGCATTGAATTCTTCAATAGAAAACCTAGGCCTCAATCAGTATTAAAATGTCTTAAATCAGTCCTTTATAAGTCTTAAAATTCCTACCATGACATATATAGTATTTCATTTTTGGAATCCATCTAAAACATAATAATTGATCATTTTACATTTACTGAACGACTTGCTTTAACCATTATTGGTTTTATCCTGATAGCGGAACAAATAAAAACAATGTTCCGGGCAGACCTTGGGTTGATAAGCCACCAACATGGGGAAGTGTTAGATTCAATGAAAATGGGCTATCCAGCCAAGAATTTTCTGCATGACTTAAGCCAGAACCAGGGAATGTATACGAGGCAGGGTGTATTTTGTGCAACAAGTCATTAACGCTCGGCATGATGGGAATCGAGGCAATGGAGTCACACGTGCGAAACGTGAAAAAGCGACATCCTCAGTGATATCTAACGGTCAGGCTGCAGACTGCAGCGACGTGACCCCCCATCTAACAATACAGAGGCCTTCATGGTGAAATAATGGATTCCAGAAAATCGGCAACATGTCTCTCACTCTATATAGATATATCTATATATAGAGAATGTATAGACACCTAAGAACAACCTAAAAAAATTAACTAAGAGGTTTTTTATCATCAATTTGTTCATTATTAGGATAGTACCACAAAATTCATGATGGGATTTTAAGGCCGTACCGCCCAGCCCTAATAAATGACGTGTATAAATTGATGAAATGAGAACCTTTAAGGTTCATGTTTTCTTTTCTGTATGACCTTATAGAATATTACAGGAGAAACATTTCACTGGGAACAGGAACATGTATTTGATCGGCTTCATCTCCTCTCTTCCTTCCCTCTTCCATCCTCCCTCTTTGTGTCCCTCCTTTCCCACACTGCCTCGTCTCTCCATCCATCCCTCTCTCTTCAATCCTTTCCTCCCTCTGCGTATCTCATGGCTATGCCTCCTCCGCCGCGTAGTTTCGGCATCCTGTCCGAGTGTGGGTGATTAGCAGCAAATTAATTTGGCCCTTAATGATTGGCTCAGGGACTTGCTCCTCTGTGTCTGATTGGCCAAGGGACGAGGAAGCTAATTTCCCCCGGTGCTCATGGCGAATAGTGGTTGCCCTCAATTACCATCTGCTATGTGTGTGAGTGTGTGTGTGGGGGACAAGTGCGTGCGCAGTGACTGCATGGGTTTATGCATGTGTCTTCATAAATGTTTGAGTGTGTGGAAGGAGCTGACAACTGGTGGACTGGCAATAATGAGCTCTTGCTCTACACAAGGCAGATGGAGAGGATGACAAACACACTAGCCTAGCCTAAAATACCGACGTTTTCATGTCTTTCCCTTCTCCTTTACTGTTCCATCAATCTCCCACTGTTCTCTTTATCTTTTCTTATCTCTCTCCTCTGCTCCGTTTTAAGCTATTTTTAATCCTGTTTTGTGTCAGATGGATTGTTACACCCGCTTGTGAAATATTCTTAAAAAGATACTGCGTGGAGTTAGGATGTTGATTTTGTTTGGTCACACCTTTTTGCTGCTTGAAGCCTTTATTTGGGTCAGTGGTGTTTTTCTGTGGAGGGTTTTATTCCCGGGCTCCATTGTAAGCGTATTCATACGCCTTAAAAATTATCACATCTACACTGCAAAAACGATCCAGAAATAAACAAAAATTTCCCTAAATTAAGTGTATTTATCCTTAATTTTAGCAGGTAAATACCATAATCTGCCAATGTATTTTTACTTAAAATAAGATAATCAGATGAAATACACTTGAAATAAGACAATGCAACTGATTTTTTTTATTTTCAATGTCAATTTTCTTTTTCCATTGGCAAAGTTTCTCACTTACCTCCTCAATTTAAGACAAAATTGACCTATTTAAAATAAAATGACTTATTTAGATTGCTATTTTTTGCAGTGTAATTGCATTAAAGACTAAAATTTAAATTTTAGTTTTTACGTGGGATTTTTTTAGGGGAACAACACACAGTCTTAAGTAAATATTAAATAAAAGGACTGAAAGAAAGTTTTTCTTTCTCATTTGCAGCTCAGCTCAAACTCACTTAGATCTGATCAGTGTATTCTCATTATGAGTTCTTATGAAATCGTACGAACAGTTATGCACCGTAATTTCGTACGTTTTGGATGTTTTTCTCGTCGTATGCGCATGCGCATCTGCGCACGAACATAGAATATAAATTAGAATTAGCCCTAACCCTGACCATAAGCCTAACCCTAAGATATAAAACAGCAAGCAACGTAGTTAGAGACATGAATAAGTGATGATTGCACTGTTTTTCCCAGTTTTACGTCCTTCCGCGGATCTGCCTTTTTTTTCTGTCTGCCGGCGCATGCGCACTGATCTGGTTTTTTGAGGAAAAACGTCCAAAACGTACGAAATAGTGTGCATAACTTTTCGTACGATTTCATACAAACTGATAATGAGAATATGTTGATTTGATTGAGAGTCGCCCTGTTCCCATTCAACTGAAATAAGAATTTTAGGTGAACCTTTAAAAGGTCGGAAAAAAGCAAATGCCAGTTTGCAATGTTTCAAATCGGTCTGAAACGAATTAGCCAAGCACCGTAAAAGCGTTCAACGTTGTCATCCATATTAAATTGTGATGCATGGCTGTAGTAAACAGGAAGTAGAAGCTGCAATCTAGCACTGACCACAGATCAGTAATGGAGGAAATTCTTATTGAATTGAATTGTTAGTATTGGCGCTGCTGCTTCCAGCTATGTTCACGATCATAATCCAGGAAGACATCAGAAACACCTGATCAGATGTATGAGTAAAAGTTTACAACATCAAAGCTGATTCAAAAAAAGTCTTTCCATCCCTAGTTTTACGCACAAATTCATTTTCCTAAACGCCAAAAGAGCGTAACACCTTTTTTTGCGAATTTCAAGTAATTTATTTGAATTTTGCATTTTCCATCAAGCTTTTTCAATGCGATATTTCAAAATGCGCATCAGAAAAAGCTGATGGAAACACACTTAGTATCTATGAGCAGCAGTTTTCCTAGTCTTTTTAAGATTAACAATTAGGTGTCGGTCTGGACTTTGACTAGGCCACCACACCCTTCTAAGCTATAGGAAGATCCATCCTCCATTCCAGTATGGATTCAGTTCCTCCTAGATTTAGCTTCATTGATCTTCTAAATCTGAGCAGGTAAATAAGTTGATCTGCCAATCGGATTAATTTTTTAGCTTTAAGAAGAGTTAGTTAGATATTATGCATTTAAAATAAGATAACGGAGCTATTTTTTAAAGCATTTTAAACATGAATGTTCTTATTCCATTGGCAATTTGTCTTATTTTTTTGCCCAAATCAAGGGAAATTACAACTATTTTTAGAAAATTTTACTTACCTATATTTCAGTTTTTGCAGTGTAGATGTCCCCTTTTTTGCTAATCTTCCATAAAAAGTAATAAGTGTAATAACTCATGCTGACAGATTCTTGAGCTGTGGATCTCTGCAGCTTCTCTAAGGATACCAATCCTCTCCTTGCATCTTATTTTAGGTTGAGAGTTTTGCTTTTTAACAGACTATTTGCTAATTAGGTAATTTTGAAGTCAAGTGTTTGTGCTGGATTTATTTTCGATAATTGAATTTTAAGAGGATAAGTGGAGGGAGGGGGATGGTGATGTAGAAAAGAGCTCCAAAAACAAACAAATATAAGTATGGGAAAATTTGTGGTTGCAACAGAAGTTAAAAGGTTGTGAATAATTTTGCAAACACTCTATTGGCTGTAGGAATATGAAGGCATTTTAATGCTGCTACACAAGCTGCTGCCAGAAGTAATCATTTAATGAAAGAATATCAAAGTGGTGCAGATTTCCAAGCATGCTGGGCCTTTAAAAACCTGCCAGTGTTAACTCAGGGCCACTAGCTTTGTTATTGCTGAAACATCCATGTACTCCTCTGGCCTCCAGGTAAGATCAAGTACTCGGAGCAGGTGTACGATTCCTGCATGGAGGCGTTTGATTGCCTTCCTCTGGCGGCGCTGATGAACCAGCAGTTTCTCTGTGTGCATGGGGGGCTTTCACCGGAAATCCACACGCTGGACGACATCAAGAAGGTACGACAGAAGCCAAACACCCTCAGGCAGAATGTAACATCAATGATAGCCAATGACATGAATCCTGTTGCTAAAAAGTTATGAAACCCTGCAGGCTTTTTATTTAAAAACTTTACAACTGTAATGATATTTTGTAAGTCTTGTCCTTCCAACTGTTTACTATTAATTGATTCAACAATGTTCGGTCAAACAACATCCACCTAAAAATCACCTCATTGCATAGCAATTATTCATGTGAATTCAGTTTATTTGCCAAATCTCAACATAAGTCATCGTAAAGCACTTAACTGTCAATCAAATCATCCACACATTAAATGAATGATTTATATAATTCAATATTAAACTATATCATTCATCTG
>NW_015150505.1:228212-237830 GCF_000732505.1 Cyprinodon variegatus
ATAAATGCATTTACATTATTTCGTTTATGTGGCAATATATAGTAGTATATGGTTATATACTATTTAGATACAATAATATGAAAAGAGTGATATAAAACCAAAAAATGAATACAGTTAAATAACAAATGTTAAGTTGAAAAAACACATTTATTCCTACGGCAAAGGTGTTATCAAAATTCTGATCAATAATGCTTATGTCGCTTTCTATAATTAAAGGTAGAAATAAGACATTTTGGTCCTTTTTCATGAATCACAATCAATGGCAACCCAAGTGTATTTCTGGTTCTGGTCATATGTGCAAATAAGCTTCAATGAAGAATTTCTTAAAATCATACACAAGATATATCCAGCAAAAAAGACATGACAGAGATTTGATATTGAGAACTCGTCCTCTTTGAGGCTTAACTGAAGAATCTATTGAACACTTGATTTTCCACTGTTTACTCAAATGTTGTAGATGGATGTACAGAATGGAAAATTCTTTTTTAAATTTAAAAATTCTAAATTGAAGTTAGTTTTATTTTTTTGGAAATTACACCTTCATAAGAGGAACTGGACTGAGTCTCGACACAGCACTGTCATCAATGATCTAAAACAGTCTACGGCTGTAAAACTTATTTTGGAAAAGTTTATTTAAGTTTATATGACTGATAAATTTTTCTTTATTCAATGTCTTTTTTGTAAATATACACCACATCTTATATACATTTTCTTTTAGTGTCTCTTTTAATATTGGGACCCCTGGTAAATAAAGTGCTAATTAGGGCAGATACAGATTGGTCATGGCACGTTTAGCCCACCAGTTATTCTCCTTTTATATATTTGTTATTTTTCAAGCATTCAAAATTTGTTAGGGTCAATGTCCCACATACTGCGATTCTTGTCTTCTAATATTTTACCTTTTGCTACCTCTTTACTTTTCTTTTCTACTGTATTTGCTACTATTTTTGACAGAAAGTCATTAGCAGTTTCAATCTGAGCTGATGTTGAGTTGATTGCAGATTAATGTACAGTTTGCCCAGTTTTTGATTTTGATCTTGTAATTTAGCAATAAGGAAAAACAAAAAGCAAACATTTAGATTTCTCATCAACGTTTATTAAGTAAACGTATCTGCAGGGAACAGCGAGGGCATCTAAGACAGGAACCTCTGCAGGAAGAAAACACTGATTAGTGACCACATCTATCTGGCGGAGGATGATAATGAACGTGCGAGTCACTAACCTGGTCTTATAGTTCAGTCCGTGGCCAGAGGACGAGGTTGGTTATAGCCGGTTGGCTGCCGATAGGACGCAAGCGGACACTGCCCGGACGTTAAGAACAACCAAGAGATCAGAATCATGCAGAGGAAGGAAGACCAATCCAGTGGGCAAAACCATAGCCGGTGTGAGGGACGTGCTCAGGAATCCGGGCCAGAAGATCACAGATCCAAAGATGTACCGAAGGGAAATCCAGGACGGAGTCAAGAACCAGTTCCTGGTTCGGTAAACAGGAACAATCCAGCATGTCTGAAGACAGGTTAGGGAAACAGATCAGAAAGGGGACAGGTAGGCTTAGTGATCCAGAGTTAGAACAGGTCAGGATCAGGCAATCAGAAACACTCAGGTACTCTAAAGAACTCTCAACAAGGGCTCAGAAAATATGGCACTGATGACTGGGAGCAGGCAGGTTAAATAGAGGCTAGAACAGGTGTATTAGATGAACGGTAATGAGAAACTGGGCGGAGCTAGGCAGGTGAATGAAATGAGTAATCAGGCCAATCATCCGCACCAAGATCATGACACGATTGGCAGCAACCATCGAAAGCTTGACCAGTGTTCACCCTCAGTTTGGTTCTTTTGTTGTTTTCTCATTGTTTTGAATCTTAGAAATGTAACGAGAAGAAGCCATTTATCTGCTGTCTGGCAGGGCCCCATCTTTGCTTTACAAAACGTATTTTTTCTGTCGGTGTATGTTCCTTTTTGTCAACGATGTCATCATAACCAGAAATAAAAAAATTATATTTTTTATAAAAACTAATATTTTCACAAAAATTAATCCTTGTATTCATAAAATTCATACTTTATGATACCAATTTTCTCTAAATATTAGATATATGTTATAGAGAATTTTCTTCCTTTCTTTAGATCCAGATGAATCTTTTTACTAAATTATAATGCTGAATTCCTCACATGCATTTTCTATTGGTTTATTTAGATTATCGCTGCTATGCTTGGTTGATAATGAGTCACAGACTCTGCTATGAGGAGTCAATAGATCTTGTTGCTCTCAGGTTTTCTCCCCTGTATGGCTCACCACTCTGTGCTCGCTCACAGTGGGAGGCCTTCATAGACGTTGCTATCAGGGTTAATGGGACATGATGAGCTCAATGAAAACACACCTGCAGGCAGCCGCAAACATGCAACAACTTTTTATGAATGCAAAAACCCAAAGGCATCAGTGATGAAATAATACCAGAGCACAGAAAGAGCCCATAGCATGAATATGTACAGTTCTCAGCCCCACGGCATATAAAGAAAACACACACTTCCTCCTCTAATGGCAGCGTTTCCATGGTGAATCTGCTGGTGTGACATCTTCTCCCTCCTGTGCGGTGAGGGTTGCCATGGAGATGCTCTGCTCTGGCAGTGTGTGTTTGTGTGTTTATTTATTTATTTTTCTCCTTCTTCTTTGATTTATACTTTATTTGTTTTTTTTTTTGCTTTGTATTTTGTTGCAGCGGTAAAATGTTTCTGTGACACGTAAATATTCTTCAGCTCATGTTTCGGAGGTTTTGGAAACATGAGTATTTTGTGTTTTCGTATACTGACGTCTGTGTGTGTGTGTGTGTGTGTGTGTGTGTGTCCCAGTTGGACCGATTCAAGGAGCCCCCTGCGTTCGGGCCCATGTGCGACCTGCTGTGGTCCGACCCCCTGGAAGACTTTGGCAATGAGAAGACCCAGGAGTATTTTGGCCACAACACAGTTAGAGGCTGCTCCTACTTCTACAGGTACAAAAAGCCACAAGCTTACACCTTTCTCGCAGATATTTAAAAGAAAAGAGAAATTACACAATCCAAACGGAAATAATTTCTGTCAAAACCACTCCTCTTAACTAGAGATGCCCTGATTAAAGTATTAGATCGGATATTTTCTCTGATATTGTCTAATTAGCTGGATCTGCAATTGGATGAATTATGCGGATCCAGCATTTAGATAAATTTTTAGTAATATCATACACAGAAAAAGAATAACAGGCTTTCAGTGTCTTTAACAGCCAGTTTATATCTGAGTTAATTTGAGGCTTTTTTTTAACAATGTTTATGCCATGCATGATGGCTTCACCCTCTTGCTGAGGTATACGGTTGATCCTTTCAGCAGTACTTTCATCAAATCAGAATCGGGTTTCGGGTATCGGCCAATAAACTCAGCCCATGTCTTGGTATCGGACTGGATCAGAACAAAATTGATCTGTGTGTCTCTACTGTCAACGGGGAACGGGAGAAGAAGATGTTTTCTCTGGTTGTATGGAGCATGCAGTAGAGCAGGCATCTACAAAGTCGGTCCTCGAGGGCCGCCTTCCTGCAGGTTTTAGAGGTTTCTCTGCTTTAGCACAGCTGATTCCGATTATTGCAGTTCAGCCAAAGCTTGTAATCAACTATCAATGTAGTCTGTCTAAGTTTCTCTGTCAGCTAAAGGCATGTTTTAGAGTCTCTATACTTCATTTAATGATTAATCGATTACTAAATTAGTTGACGATTATTTCAATAATTAATCCGATTAATTGTTTCAGCCCTACTTCAGTCGATTAAAAGATATTTTCCCGATCATATTACAAAAGCAATTAATTGTCCAGCAATATTTTTTAGTATATTTTTGCTTTCTGGCATTAATTCAACTTTTCATCCCTATATTTCAGTTTAATTTAGTATTTCAACCTCAATTTTCAAAGTATCTGTTGTTGTAACAGGATGCGTGACGTTTTAAGCAGACTGTCTTCACTCTTTTAATGTGAGCAGATGCATAAAAATAGCTAAACAATTCAACTGAGTATCAATGTGTTATTTTATTTTCAAAGAACAGAGATGTAAAGAAAAACAATCAGATCTTTATATGAGTTCTTTTGTTTAAGCGCACTGTGATGTTTATGTTTAAAGTTATTCTCAGCGTACGCACCAACCCCCTGGCTACCTCATACAAACTCAAAGCAATAAAATTAGATTTTACCTACAATCACTGAGAGTTTCTAGTCCATTTGAACAGGAGACAATACAGTGGGTTAGCTTACGGAGCTCAGAGATATAAAACTAACCTGATATTCAAACAAGCCTGGGGAAATGCAATATACAGACATACAAAACTACTCTGCAGGAGCAATATCATTATGGCAACCAGCAGAAACAGAGATGGATGAGTTTCACCGGCCTTACTCGCTGCGTTTCAATTATCTGGGCGCCTGGCGCAGGTGAGATGTGCTGCTCAACTATAAATCAGGAATCTAATAAGTTTCAGGTAGACTTTGGGCTGTTATTTTGGGATTGTTGCTGATGTGACTCGGAAAGACAGATCCATCAGGCAGAGCCCCGTCACATCCGACACCCACTTAATAATGGTGGGGATTTGTAGCGGAGGCCGGCTCTCGCAAACACGCAAACACAACGGGCTCACCAGCACACGCACACGGCTCAGCTTCAGCATGAAAAGATTTCCCACAATCCCTGGGGAAAGAACTGCACGGTTCTGTTGCTATGACGACTGGCTACTCCTGCCAGATATGGAGTGATATTAGGAGGAGGGGGGCACTGATGGCGGCGTGAAGGGGGAGAGGACGGAGATGAGTGTGGAAAAAGAGGAGCAGCAAGGGAGATGAATGTTTAGGAGACGCAGCATCAGTGGAGCAAACACTGTGCATTCACAGCACTGAGGCGGCCATGAGCCTTCCTATGACATGTTGCCCTCACAGCTGCCCCCTACTGATCTAATTCAGACTCAGCATCAGAAAACCACAGGCCTGTTCTTCACTGGTAGACAGGAAATGTTTCAGTCTGCTTTCAGTGGTAAAGCAGCCTTTAAAAACTGTTTATGATGCTTTTAGGATCTTTCTCAGACAATAATATAATCTTTTACCTCCTTTGATCTCCTGTGCCAGCTATCCTGCAGTGTGCGAGTTCCTACAGACCAACAACCTGCTGTCCATTATCAGAGCGCACGAAGCCCAAGATGCTGGGTGAGTAGAGTTCAAAGTGGAAAAACACTCAATGCATTAATTTGACATCTTATTAAAAGATAAAAACATGTCTCACATTGGTTTGGTGAAGCTTTGACCTGCTGAGATAAACTTTTAGAGCATTTTCTCTAAAAGTTTTCTCTAACCTCCGTGCCCTGATTAGTTATCTGATGTGAAAGGACATCTTGATATGTTTGTGAGACCTTCTGTTGGGGAAAACAAGCTTTTACTGATTTATAACATAGAAAAAAGTGATTTAAACTTGATGTTTAAAAACCTTTGGCATCTTTTGCTAATGGTTTGCGCTATGAGTGCTGTGGCATTTGGAAAATGATGCACTCCTCACCTAAAATTAGTTTTTCGGAAGAAATTTAAATAGTTCAGGTTTGTGAAATAAACATTTACACCATAAGAACTACACAATTCAACGTTTCATGGTTAAGTGATTGTCCAAATTTTTAAAGCATGTAAGTCAAGCTTTTTATCAGAGCTGACCCTGGTTTCTGTACATCAGTTTCTGGTGCAATTATGGCAACCAAAGAGGGGGCTTCATTAGTGGCAGCAAGTGAGCTTGAGAGAGAAACCCTCACATATTTTGACTGACAGACACAACATTTCACTGCATGTTAGAGGTATGAGTCACTTAAAAAAATACATGTCCGAAAAGTTCAGAGAAGAAATCATAAATTAGGAGAGTATTACAAAAAATGCCTTGAATGTTTCTGGAGATGTAGCTGAAGGCAGAATTTGCAGGTTAATTGTTAAAGAACTGGTGTTTACACCACCTGCTGGTAGGAAAAGGAACATAGTAATGGTTGTAATCAAATTGCTGAGAAGTCAGGCTGTTAAAGAGCCTTCATTATTCTGCCACTACGGACCAAAGTCAGCTATGTACAGGTATGAAGATTTTAGTTGTAGTATTCGTTAAAGTGGGGGCTGCTCAGTGGCGCAGTGGGTAGCACTGCCACCTTGCAGCAAGATAGTTCCAGGTCCGATTCCTGGCCTGGGGTCTTACTGCATGGAGGTTGCATGTTCTCCCTGAGCATGCATGGGTTATCTCCAGGTACTCCGGCTTCCTCCAACAGTACAAAAACATGACTGTTTTTGGCTCTGTTTTGCCCTCTGATGAACTGGCAACCTGTCCAGGGTGTACCCCGCCTCTCGCCCATTGACAGCTGGAGATAGGCACCAGCACCCCTCGCGACCCTGCATGGGATAAGCGTGATGGGAAAAGTATGGATGGATAGTCGTTAAAGTGGGTATTTTGGGTTTAATTTAGAGAAAGCACTTATATCTAAGGTTGTGGCGAGTGGCGGCCTAGTGGTTAGGGCATAGAGCTTGTAATCCTGAGGTTCTGAATTCGAGCCCCACTCCCACAGACTGCCACTCGAGGTCCCTGAGCAAGACCCTTAACCTCCACACTGCTCCCCTGGTGCCCCATGATGAAATCTGTCAATGCTGAAATTTTCCAAGCTGAGGATCGATGGCATGTCTGGAGCATAAAGAAGCACAACCTAAGAAAAAAAAAAAAAACAGCAGTTGCTGCATAGTTTAGTTTTGCTTCTTCTTGCCCTGGAAACCTGCTGCACTGGGAGGACATCATGGATTCAGTCATATATCACAAAGTCCTGGGACAAAATGTGAAGACAGCTGAAGCTTCAAATGAGTAGACAGTGATCCCAAACAAACCTCAGATTCCATTAAAGCTCTTTTTCAGAGGAACTACTGTACTTGACATTAACTCTTAACACTGTCAGAAGTAGATGAGTGGCTATGAATCATGTTTACAGCAACTCATAGCAGCAAAAAGCAGTGACGTTTCTTTTATTAAAGGGGCTTTGAATATTTTAGTTGTAGTAGTCATTAAAGGGAACTGTTTGGTTTTAATTAAGAGAAAGCCCTTCTAGTTAAAGTTGTGCTATTATATACACTGGAAAAAAATCAAAATCTAAATAAGTAATTTCTTCTTAAAATAAGTGCATCTGTTCTTGAATTTAGGAGGTAAGTGAGACACTTTGCCAATAGTTTAAGACAATTTACATTTAAAATAAGAAAACATAATTGCATTGTCTTATTTCAAGCGCACACTATCTAATTATCTTAGTTTAAGAGTGAAAATACTTATTCCATTGGTAAATCATCTTATTTACCTACGAAAACTAAGGGTAATTACACTTAATTTAAGAAAGGTTGACTTAATTCTAAATTGTTTTTGCCTATGTAATGATCTGTTCTTTGCAAACAGCTGCTAGTTGGTATATTTTGACCATTTACTTATAATTTGTGGGAGTTTCAAATATTTTAGATGCACCTGCAGCGTTACCACCAAACATGCAATATTGCTGCAGTTCGTCCAGCTTCCCTGGTATTGCCTGATGCACATTCTCTAAGGTGACCTTTAAAGGAGTCATAACCTGGTATTTTTCACATGCAATCCTTATTAAATTGCAATTAAATTCGTTAGTATCAGAAAAAAATTGAAATGCATTAAGGTTCATTGTAGCATAACATAAACATGCGCGGCTCAGGTATAGATAATCAAACAAGAGCTAATGCAGTAAGACATGACAGCGCTTATTTTTATATGTTCACTTTTTTTGGCGGGTTACACAAACTTTTAAGCATAAACATAAACCTACTTTAAATCTAAATTAGGTAACTAACCTGCCATTGGTGGTACAGGTATAGATACACGGTTCCTGTATTTAATGCTGCCTGTATGCACACATTTTCATTGCGACTAAGCTATTATATTCCCAAACACTGAGGTCTTTGCTTTGCTTTTTCTCCTCCCTCGTGACAGATTGTTTTGTTGTTTTTTTTCACTGTCTACCTGTCTCACTTTGAGCCAGTCCCCGTCTGGTTTCAAAGACCTCTGAAGCCACCCCTTCAGCTTTCAGCTGCAGCTTGGTGTCTCATCTGAATAGCTGTAACGTGGGCGGCTTGTTTGTCTCTCTCCATGCAGATACCGCATGTACAGGAAGAGTCAGACTACAGGCTTCCCCTCCCTCATCACCATCTTCTCTGCTCCCAACTACCTGGATGTCTACAACAACAAAGGTTTGTTGCATAAGTATACACAAGCACGTCTACACTGCTTTGTAAATATATTCCAATTCCTTCAAATGTTTACATTGTCACTAAAATAACACAACAAACTTGGAGATATTTTATTTGGATTTGTTTAATAGACACAGGTAGGGTAGGAAAATAATTTAAGGAAACAAGATAAAAGATGTCATGTATTTATTTCCATGTCATTGTGCCAACACTTCCTTCAGCCATGTTTTTAATGCAAGTCTGTTTGGAGAATGCTTCCAGCAGCTTTGCAAATGTAGAGACTCAAATAGTTTCCTGTTGTAATTTAGAAAATAGATGAAGCTGAGTCATATCAGATGGAAAATAACTGTATTTCTAACTGGATCTGAGTTTTAGTCACTTATTCAAATATTTAGTCCCACTGGAACATGAACCTCTGCCTCAATTCTGATTATTATCTGTCCTTGATCAACTTTAGTTTAGACATACCCATCATCATACCATCAATTCTCACCAGCTTCTTAATCAGTGCTGAAAGGAACATTTCTCTGCAGCATGATGCTGCCACCACTGTGTCTAACTGTAGGGAAGCGATGATTGTAGGAATAGAAAATACTGATACTTGTGTGAAAATGTGATGAGTAGAAGTCAGAAATAGGAAGAAAAATAAGTAATGAAATAAATTATAGATACTTAAAAAGTGTACCTAAGTACAGTAACAAAGTATTTGTACTTCCTTACTTGAGACCTCAGAAACAGTTTTTTGCATTAGTTTGTGAAATGAAACATGTTACAGTTTTTGATTTCAAAAATGAAAAAAAATACACACATTTGAAATCAGTGTTTAGCCCCATGAACAAAGCAACTGAATTAAAACCTGTGTGCCTGTGTGTGTCTGTGTGTGTGTGTGTGTGTGTGTGTGTGTGTGTGTGTGTCTGTGTGTGTGTGTGTGTGTGTGTAGCGGCGGTGTTAAAGTATGAGAACAATGTGATGAACATCCGTCAGTTCAACTGCTCTCCGCATCCCTACTGGCTGCCTAACTTCATGGACGTCTTCACGTGGTCGCTGCCCTTCGTAGGAGAAAAAGGTACCGCACATAAACAGTGCATGGTCCCTATATCCAGCATGCAGCATTTCTGATATACTTTTATTTTCTGGAATGGCTGCATTTAGAGGAAACTGTTGCTGAAATCCGTAAAGTTATGCATCAGATCTTGAAAATGTTTCAGCACCATGATTTAATTGCTAGCTTTAGCAGCAGCAGCTTGAGGAAGTTGCTTTAAGGTCCCACAGTGGCATTTTTTTACTTTTCCACTCTTTGGTTTGCATTCAACATATTAACTTTTAAGCATTCTGTTGTAGATGCAAATTGTAGA
>NW_015150505.1:237843-243606 GCF_000732505.1 Cyprinodon variegatus
TCAACTTTCAATTTACAATACTTTGGTGTATGCAAGGGTTAGTGTCTTCAAAATTCCCTTTTGCAGTAAATTAAAATCCTTTTATCACCTGTTTGCCACTATTTTTGATAGTTGGCATGAGATTCTCATGCTCAGCTGTTTAGTTTAGTTTTCTCCAAACAGGTTACTGTGCATTATGGGTAAAACAGCATGTTTTAAGGTTTGTTGTTTCTGCAGCTTTTCAACCATTTAAGAGAGCATAGAGTTTTCTCCTG
The DNA here is from genome assembly GCF_000732505.1 of Cyprinodon variegatus. Lineage (NCBI taxonomy): Eukaryota > Metazoa > Chordata > Actinopteri > Cyprinodontiformes > Cyprinodontidae > Cyprinodon > Cyprinodon variegatus. The sequence goes on from NW_015150505.1 coordinate 238,098, forward strand.
ACATCCCCTCTGAAAAAGCAACACAAATGTATTTTTTTTCTATAGTAACTTTAATTTTGATTTAAACTAAACTTTCCCCATTCAAACTGAGACTTCTTTGGTATGAGCTTACAGTGTGTGTGTTGGGATGTCCCGCTCAGTCCCCACTGAGTGACAAACTTGAAGTTGTTTTTAAATTGTATTTGCAATGTTTGGTGAATTGACTGGCAGCAATTTGGATCTAGAACAGGAAACCATCAAAGCTGTACTGCAAAAACAGATCAAAGTTACTGGTATTCCCAAATGACAGCAGAATTTTTATTTTGTAATCGATCGATCCCTTAGGGAGCAGCTTTTATATGGGGTGAATTATATTCCGTTATTGTTTCAAGTAAAGAACACGTTTTGTAAATGAAATTTTAAAAAATGTAAAAATCAAAAATGAAGCTTTAAGTGTTTTAATCAAACAAAGATTTTCAGAGTAACTTCGCTGGTTGTTTTGTTTTTTTATTAAATTTATTTTTCATAGTTTATTTTTGTCAAATGCTATTTTTTTAACTTAGTTTTTAAAAGACATTTTGTTAAAATCTTCATATTTTGAAATTGCATTTTTAATTTTTTTTATTTGTTTTTCAAATTTAGTTAAATTAATTGTATTTATTTGAAATTGCATGTTAAGGAACTGCATAGATGTTACAAAGAAAACTGTAGTTGTTAACGTGCCTATCAAGAGCACGTTAAGGAGAGTTTCATTCCAGGATTAATTTATAAAATTCATAAAAAGTTTTTTTTTTTTTTTTTTTTTTTTTTTTTTTTTTTACAAATCTCCATTAACAAAATGTCTTGTTTGCTTGGAGGACTATTGGAACAAAATTCACTCCATACTTGCAGCCCCTAGGCAGAAATTTAGGGTTAAGGGTGACAGTCTGTTGGTCTTAAAAAGGCAACCAATCTGTTATGACAATAAATAAATTAAAGCACAATATGAGGAGTAGACAAAGAGCTGCTTAGAAACTACAAAAAAAAAAAAAAAATCTGTAATATCCTTATTTTTATGTATAAAGGGGAAACTGTATATTATTGGCTTTATTTGCTCCATCAGTTCACTTTGGTTATTTTCATTTGATTCAAATGTTAAGGCAAACTCTGAACATTCACTTACACATTCATCCATGCACGTCTTTTTAAATACATAATAAGACAGAAATGTTTAAACACAGAGCTGTTCCCCACCGTTATCTATGAATAGCCTGCAGGAGTAGAGTTTGACCACAGGGTGGTGCCATGTTGAAGAGGAAGTGTACTGTAGGAAGATGTTTTCTAACCATTGCCTCATTGATCTTTTAAATGTTGCTGCAATCTTGCGAAAATGACAGCCTGATTCAAGCGTTGCTGCTGTAAAAATTATTCAGTGCTTAAAAAAAAAAGATTTTTTTAAAGTAAGTTTAAATAAGCTTCTTCCAAACCATGGGTGGTTCTAGACAGGGAAGAACAGGGGCCAATGGGGGCCAGGGCCTCTGTAGAACTGATCCTGGCTTGTTAAGATCCCTGTCCGTAAGACGTAATGTTAAATAAATGTTTTATGATGATAACCACTGCCGTTGTAACAAACTGATCATTGTAACTATTTTTTTTTACTTTACAGTTTGTTTTAACTCAGGCCCTCCCTAATAGTGACTCCTAAGAAGTAGAAGAAAATTGAGAAAATGATAATATAGACGTTATGGACAGCTTTCTTCCTGAAGTAAATGATGAGCTTTTCAGTAATGGGTTTGGCTTGATTTGACAGTAAAAACAACAAACAGAATAAAAATTTTCATAGATTTTCCATTTGGGGCTGACTGAGTGAGAACAATGTGACGATGTTTGTCTGTCTGTGTCCGACAGTGACGGAGATGCTGGTCAACGTCCTGAGCATCTGCTCAGACGATGAACTCATGGACGGAGAGGAAATCTATGACGGTGAGACACATTAAGCAGCTGCTGGAAGAATCAAAGCTATTTGCTCTACAACTTTAAGATCTATATGTTGTTTTTTTTACAGCCAGTGCAGCAGCAGCGAGGAAAGAGGTTATCAAGAATAAAATCCGTGCCATCGGGAAGATGGCCAAGATGTTCTCTGTGTTACGGTGGGTCAGGTCTCCCTCAATCATACAGCAGGGAGGGGGGGCTTCCTGGGTCTGGAGTAGAGGGGCAGCCCTGTAACAGTTCCAACTATATTCATTTTTTTTATTTTTTTTTTACAAAAACAGTATTGTAAAGAAATTAGGGCTGCAGCTAACGATTATTTTGCAAATTGATTAATCTGTTGGTTATTTTTTTTCTCGATTACTCGGATAGCAAAATGTTCCCTAAAGAAGCCTATTTGTTAAATTAAACCAGGTGAAAATAAAACTTTCTCTATCAAGAAATCCTGAATACTGATGGATGAAAATGTTTTAAATTTTAAATGCAAAATTTTTACTTTTTCACAATTTTGCTATAATTACTGCTCTAAGTAGGTTGATCTGTCAGCTAAAAGCCTGTTTTATAGTCTCTATACTCCAGTTAAACATTAATCTATTACTAAATTAGTTGACTATTAGATCAATAATCAAATAATCTCAATTAATCCGATTCATTGTTTCCTCCCTAAAAGAAATACATAAGCTTGATATCTAAGTTAAATAAATATTCTATTCTAACGTGAAACAAACAGGTGAAGCCTACTTCTGATCACTCTATGCCGGCCGTCACCAGTGTTTGTGCGTTAATGGGGCTTACAAACCCAGTGGCTTTTGTCATCTGTTGTTTATCTTTGTTAGATGGTTATAATATGGACTGTTCCAAAAGGCATCAGCAAGAGGCTGCATTGTTCCTAATTTGATCTAAAATGGCTGCACCTGCAGGCTGGAGGTTAACGTGTCACTTAAGCAGAAGTCTAAAAAAAGGAATAATTTGCTCTGCAGCAGGTATGGAAACCCAGAAGTGCCACAAATTCATTACATTGAAAAGGAGTCATATTTATATTTTTAAATGTGAAAATTTCAATGTGACTGGCATATATTTGTTATTATTCAAATTATTAGTAATTATGTTTTACATATTTTTACTAAATTACCACATGCAGAGACAGTGATTTATTTTATTGCCTCATTTCACAAACTCAATCATACCTGTCAGGTTTTGAATTTAAAAATACGAGAAATTTACAACATCCACTGCGAGCCGTTCGACTACCCCATTTAAGCTCCAGTATCCATTATACTTTTACACTGCAAAAACGATTTAGAAATAAATAAACATTTTAAAATTAAGTGTATTTACCCTTAATTTGAGTAGGTAAATAAGAGGATTTGCCAATGAAATTAGTATATTTAGTCTTAAAGTAAGATAATAAGATAATAATAATCTGAACTTGAAATAAGACAATGCAATAGTTTTTTCTTATTTTGAATGTAAATGTCTTGTTCCATTGGCAAAGTGTCTCACTTTCGTCCTCAATTCGATAAAAAATGCACTTATTTTAAGAAAAAAATGACTTACTTAGATTTCCATTTTTTGCAGTGTAGACATGTGCACAAGAAACCTAAAACAAACCAGTTACAAACTACATTAAGGTAATCAGATTTTGACTTGCGATTCCAGCGACAGTTCTGTTCATAGCGACAGATCAATGTTTTTCAAATATAATTTTATTATACAATAATACGGGAAATTTACAGGAAATTGCTAATATGGGAGGAAAGTGGGAAGGACAGGTAAAATACAATCAAAACAAGAGACTTGACACCTGAACTCAATTCATTCTTTCTGTGAGAAAGTCAGTCATGATGACGTGGGTTTGTAAGGTCATCTGCAGCTGTCTTTCAAAATAAGCGTTAGCACAGGAAGCTGAACAAAATATGAAAAGAAAATTCAGTTTTAGTAATGTAAATGTTATTGTTGGGGAACCATATCTTTCCATTTTGTCCCGTGCCCAGCCCAGGCTGTCAGCTGCCATGCATTTATTTTTATTTCTGTGTGGAGGTTTACAAATTGCTTTTCTTCCTTAACTTTTACAGGAATCCAACTGTCACCACATTTCTTTTTTTATAACTTCTGTATTTTCTAAATGTTTCATTTTAGGTGTGCAGGTGTGAAAGAGAGGAAGTGTGTAGTTCGCTGAAAATCTCTCACCTGTTTCTTCCTTTCTTATGCCTCCTTGTCTCTCTCTTCTTCCCAGGGAGGAGAGCGAGAACGTTTTAACCCTGAAGGGACTGACTCCCACAGGCATGCTGCCCAGTGGGGTCCTGTCCGGGGGCAAGCAGACCCTGCAGAGTGGTGAGCGTTTTACATACACGGCAGCCCTACACAGCCATCTACAGAGGAGGTCAAACCTGTGGAGGTTTTACATTTTGTCATGTTACAACCAAGAACACATTTTATTTGTGATTTTATATGAACATTATACATTTTTCCAAAATGTGGATTGAAAAGTGTGACATTAATTTGGTCTAAACCCTTTTTGCAGTGATATCCTTAGATTAAATCCTGAACAACCACTAGAAATAGAGTTGATTTGTGTAGATTTTGGCTTTTAGAGAATATAACTGAAAAAGAAAATAGCATCACAAGGAACACAGCCGGCGGGCTGTTTAAAGTCTGGTAATGCATTCAAATTGATACCACACTTTAAACATATCACAGATCAGAAAAGAGAATCTACTGAGAAGCGCTTTATAAGATACACGTCCAAGCTCTGAGTTACTCTGGAGGAGCAGCAGAGATCCACATCTCAGGGTAGAGGTTTGATCAACTGGATTAATTATTATCTTCAGAATTTACTATCAAGCAACCGCTCAGGAGGAAAAACGCAGTTAAAAGAGATAGACTTACACTTATACTTAGACTCAACTTTATTTATTCCTTGGGATTACTCCTTCAGGGAAGTTCTTGTTCCAGTAGCTTATATAGAGCTCAAAAGGCAGAGTTAAAGCAAGATGCCATTAAATATACAGCAGACACTATAAAAAGAGTGTTTATAGTACAAGAGAGCATAACAAAATTATAATGTCCTGGAATATGTTTCCTTTAGATATAAAGATATAATATAGTATAATTTAGCCTTAGTGGCATCCATTATAAAAGGGACCACAAAGCATGCTGGAGACCAGAGGTTCCACTAGGCTTTTTCTCAGCCTGTCATTTTAATAGTAAACGTCTAATAAATTCTGTCATAATCTATTTTCCCTATCATTTTATATTTGTTAATGATAATAATTAAAGCATTTATTTTCAAACAGATGAATATGGGTACCTTTTTCTCTGCAGTAACAACAAACATTCTCACAGCATCCTCCTGCCTCACATGGACCTAAATTGATATGAATTGTACGCCCACTTGTCTGTAATTACATGGCTCAAGTTGGATACCTGCAGAGGCTTTTGAATCAAACAGATCACTTCTCATCAATGTTTTTCTGTTTTTACTCTGCCACCTCACTAGAGATTGGAATTAGATGAACCACTTTAGCCAAAGCTGAAAAATGTGGGAAAAATTTCACCAAGT
>NW_015150505.1:243745-251545 GCF_000732505.1 Cyprinodon variegatus
TCTTAGGAAAGACTTGGCGGGTCTGAGGAAAGATTTGTCAGGTGTTAAGAAAGATTTGTCGGGTCTTCTGAAAGATTTTTTGGGTCTTAGGAAAGACTTGGCGGGTCTGAGGAAAGATTTGTCAGGTGTTAAGAAAGATTTGTTGGGTCTTCGGAAAGATTTTTTGGGTCTTAGGAAAGACTTGGTGGGTCTTAGGAAAAATTTGTCAGGGCTTAAGAAAGATTTGTCAGTTCTTAGGAAATATTTGGCGGGTCATAGGAAAGATTTGTTGGGTCGTAGGAAAAATTTGTTGCATCTCAAGAAAGATTTGTCAAGTCTTAAGAAAGATTTTTTGGGTCTTAGGAAAGACTTGGTGGGTCTGAGGAAAGATATGTCAGGTCTTAGGAAAGATTTGTCGGGGCTTAAGAAAGATTTGGCGGGTGTGAGGAAAGATATGTCGGGTCTTGGGAAAGATTTGTCAAGTCTTGAGAAAGATTTTTCGGGTCTGAGGAAAGACTTGATGGGTCTGAGGAAAGATTTGTCAGGTCTTAGGAAAGATTTGTCAAGTCCTGAGAAAGATTTTTTGGGTCTTAGGAAAGATTTGTCGGGGTTTAAGAAAGATTTGGCGGGTCTGAGGAAAGATTTGTCAGCTCTCAGAAAACGATGGGGTTCTTTTTTTAATTAAATGTAATTTTTACCATCCAAACAGATATTTGATTTTAAAAAAAATCCACATTCTCACAAACATCAAAGATCTCTCTGTTATGCATGATTCTAGTGGGTCAAAGCAGACTGCCCCCACTCGGACAGCAATGGTGGTCGATGGTTTTTTTTAACTTAAATGTCGGCTTAGTTGGCCTAGATTCCTTAGAATTGAAAGAATAACAGGTTCTTTTCCACGTCGCAACTGTGCATTTCGTTTAGCTGGTTCCTAAAATAAAATCCCAAATAATTTCATTGAATCGTGTGGCTGTGACATGACAAAATGTAATACTCTCCAATAAGTGTGAACCCTGTAACAATAGAGACTTCCTAATTGACAAAAACACTTTCAGTTTTTACCCTGAAACACACCTTGAGAGAGAATCTCCCAACACACTGACCTGCTTTGAATCATCCTCCCCCCTTTTCTCTGCTCACACCCTTTTGCCTCACTGAATCACTCACTCCACCTCACCTCACGTCGCCCAGGATACTAACAGCCTGCTGACTGTGTGTGTGAGAGATCATGTATGAGTCCTGCTGTGGAGACAAGTCAGAAAAAACGGAACAAGGGTGCTATTAATTAGGTGTGTGTGAGTGTGAGACAGAGAGCTACTGAGCTAACTCCGGCTGCTGCTAACACCAGCTGCTCTCTGAAGCTGCAATGATCTCAGTAATGCTTTCAAGGGCTTCTTTTCCTGTCCAAAGCCTGAAACATGCCATGAATATGTCACTTTAACACCCAGGGGTATCATTTGAACACACCTGTAACCCGTTTAAATCAGGTTTTACCCCGACATGCTTATTTGAGCTGACATTATAAATTCCTTGTTTACTGTTTATGCTGTTCAAATGTGTACTTAAAGCTAACATGCGATAAGCATTAAAAACATTTATTTAATGAAAAAACTAAGAAATATTCTTTAGAAAAAGTACTTTTAAACAGATATTTTATTCTTCTGTGTAATAAAGCAGTTCTGATAGTAATTAAGGTTGAACTGTGTCCATCTTTCCCCTATAACATTATATTATTCCACACCGGTAGAGGGGAAAAATATTTGAGAAAAAGTATAACTGTAAAACAGATAAAATAATCATTTTAAATGACGACAGAAGTTATCATAGAGGTTTAGCATTAGTAGCACAGTCTGCATTAGCAGTAGTTTTTATGCTTGTATTCTATTCCATAACTGAGATTCTGAGACCCTAACCAACAATGTTTCTGAATCTAATGAAAGTCTAAAAGGATAAAATAGAGCAACTCTGCTGTAATTTGTTCAGCCTTCCTGTTATCTGTAGGAAGTCTTGCTCTCTTGCAGCTTGAGTGAACTGCAGACAGGCTGTAGAAGCACAGCTTACTTCAGCAGAAATCATTTTAAAAGTCTCCCTGGTAGCAATGATTGAAATGCTTTAGTATTCTTCAACATTAACAGAGTTATGATGCATTCACTGATTAGAAAGAGACTGGATTTTTGAGTTTCTGCCCAGCCAGTCTCAGCTCAGCCTATTTTCTGGTGTTTCTAGTAATGTATCAGTTAATGCAGAATAAATGGTCTATGAAGAAACTCCTAAATCTTATATATTGATATATTGGTTCTTTTAATGTCCCTCCAGCACATACTTTAGTTGTTTTAGGAGTGTAGCTAATAGCTGTGGTGCCTTTCACACCCTTTTTTCTTTAACCCTGAAGCTGATTTTTGAATCCATACAAGCATGTTTCAGCCTTCACTTCGTTTTCCTTCTCCTCCTTCTTTCTCTGGATGCCATCTTCTCTTCCGGATTCTGTCTTCTCTCTCTTTCTCCCTCTCTCTTCCTGTCATTCCTCCTCTCTTCTTTCGCCATTCTTCAGCTACCATTGAGGCCATTGAAGCTATCGAGACAGTTAAGGATCCTGAAGGTAAAATCACTCTCATTCCACTGTGCGTGCGCGGCATGGCAGCGCGCTCAGCCGTCATAGATCTCCTTTACCCACAATGCACCAAGCCCTTCCAGCCGCATCAGCGCTCAGAACAACAGCCTAAGCCGCCACATGAAACACAACATCTCTTTTTCCTCCTTGTGGGAACAGCACATCGTCTCCACTTCACACTGTAACAATCGTCAAAACATAAGGTTCCTTTATATCCATATAGTGAGGGATGGGCTAACTCTGATGTGGTTTGTTAGATTTTTTCCCCTCATGTTTAGGGATGATGGATTCATCTGTTTTCATACATTGCAGCTTCAGTTAACTGTGATCACAAAATAATCTGTGCTGAATCCCAGCTTTCCAGCCTCTTTCAGAAACAGTCCCATGGGTGCATGGGTCATAAGATAGAGATAAGATGGGACACGATGGAGAAATTCACTTGTAACATCAGCTCTAATAGGTAAAAAATAAAGAATAGAGATTTAATACAATAGAATAGAATAGAAAAAGCCCTTTATTTCCCCGCTATGGGGAAATTGTGGTGTTACAGCAGCAAAAAGTTTATTGCATAAGTGGTCACACAAATGTGAACCTTAAAAAAAGTGTACATAAATAACTAAAAAAAAGACAGAGTTAAGAAAATAAACAAAAAATTCTACACTCTGAAATGTTTTTACAATATTATTACTGTGCATCTTGAAATAATAAATAATCAATAAACAGATGTGGACATTTTTACAGTAATTGAATAGAGTCTACCAGCTGCTGGGAAGAAGGATCAGTGATAACGCTCCTTGGTGCATTTAGGGTGCAGCAGTCTGTCACTGAAGGAGCTCTCCAGTTCTGCAACAGCTTCATGCATGGGGTGGGAGACATTATCCAACAGAGATGTTCATTTAGTTAGGATCATTTTGTTTCCCACCTCCTGCACAGTCCAGAGTGCATCCAATCACAGAGCTGGCCTTCCTGATCAGCTTATCCAGCCACTTTCTCTCAGCTACAAATAAGCCGATGCTTCAACAGGCAGCTCCATAGAAGATGGCTGATGCCACAACAGAGTCATAGAAGGTCTTCAGGAGTGTACCCTGCACTCCAAAAGACTTCAATCTCCTCTGCAGGAATAGTTTCTTATATACCGGTACACGTATATATGTTGCATATATCGGATATATGCATTTAAGGTGTAAAAACAGTAAAGTTATCTTATGATCTGCTAGGGTGATTGTGACAAAGGTTTGGTAGATGTATAAGTGAATAGACGCTCTTATTAAACAATAATTATTACAGAGTGGTATTGTAAAGTCTGACGGCAGAAGGGATGAACACAGTCTGGTACTAAAGGAGCGGCTTAGCTGCTCTACAGTCTGCTGCAGAGGGTGACAGGTGTTGTCCATGATGGATGTGAACTTGGCCATCCTCTCCTCGCGGCCACCTCCTCCACAGAGTCTAGGGCGCAGCCCAGGACAGAAATGGCCCTCCTCACCATCTTGTTCAGTCTCTTCCTGTCCTGCGCTGCTCTGCGCTGCCCGGGGCCCAGCAGACCACAGAGCAGAGTCATAGAAAGTCAATCATGTGATGCCAGTCATGTGATAAGTTTATTTGGGGCTAACTTCTTTAAAATGCCTATATCTGGTTCAGAATATGCAGTGCTGTGAAAACACATTTCCCCCCTTACAAATATATATCTTTTCTTGTTGCCGTCACATGTTTCAGATCCTGTTTCAGTGAAAGAGAGCGAAGCTTTCTAATCACAGTTAATTCATGATTTTAAACCACTTTTCTTCTCAGAGTAGGGTTGGTTTGCATAGGTTATTCTCCCTGATTTAATAAAATAATCATTAAAACAACAGCAACTACCTTTTACCATGGATATCTGTTTTCAATATTTAAAAATGTTTAACAATCTAAACAATTACAGTAAGTGTGACCAAAAAAAGCCAAAACTGAGACAATCCGTAAGGGAGAAAATATTTATTCACACCCCTGTATTTGTGTTTAAGACATTTCTAGACTTGAACGCAGGGATGTGAAGCTGAATAACATTTCAAACTGAAGCTGGGAAGGTCCATTATGTCCCTTTGTGCTTCTGAACAGATCGTTGTTGTGGCTTCTGTGCTGAGTGAAGTACTTGGTGATCCGTCTGCATGTTTTACTGTGTAGTGCTGTCTTTAGCTTACCTGAAGTACAGTCCATAATTTGTTTATTTGAATGAATTATGGAAACCTCCTGTGTCAGCTTACTGCCTTTGTGTACGTTGATTTAAAGCTGATGTTGTAGATGGTGATTTTGAATATAATCAAAGGTTTTCTGACAGTCGCCTTTGTTCAAAAGTGAAACTGCTCATCGTGGGTCTTGGAACCTGCTGATTTCAACGCCTATGTTTTCGAATCATTGGTTTTACCAAACAGTTTATACTTTAAAAGGGAAAACTAAAGATAAAACAAGGCAAACTGTTTATAAAACTCCTTCAGAGTAATTAGTTTAATAATAAAAATGGAAAGAACAGAAGTATAAAATCGAAGGTATGAGAAGGTATTTACTTTCGCTTATTAATCTTTATTGGCATTTTTTTGTTTTCTCATTCGGGTGGAAGAGAAAAGCCAACGATTTTCACTTTCAGTCTTGAGACTGTGGAGTGACTCATCATGCAAACAGCTCTTCCTGTTAGACCACACTTTGTCAGCTCATAGTGAGGCAGCTTTTCAATGGTGTAATTTATAGTGATTCTTGGCAATAAAACAACTCAGTTAGAAGCAGAATGGAACATGCTAGAAATAAGATGCATGGTCTATGGTTAATTCATTTTTTATTGAAGGGGATCAGAGCAGTGGTGGACGAAGTACTCGACTATAGTACTTGTGTAAAAGTATTGATACTCGTAGTAAAAGTTACTCAATTATTGAAGTATTCACTTTTGAAAAAACTTCCCATTCAAAAATACAATTAAAAATGTCTAATATCAGTACATTTCTGTCAAATTTTCAGACTGATGTTAAAGAAGCTTTGAGAAACCACCTGATGTATTGATGCATAGATCTACCTGCTACAGATTCTACACTTTCTGTTAAGAACCTCAGCATAAAAAAGCCACAAAAAAATAAGGAAAGCTTGTTTGATTGTTATTTCTTTTTTTAAAAGAAATGAAAAAGAAGACGGGAGAGTCTGGATTTTCCAAACACACTTTCACTATGGAATACAGGTTTAACGTTGAATCTGTTACCACAAAGAAACTACAACTCTGCTTTAAGAACTCATCAAAATGGCAACAACTAATGTCTTGATTAAATGTATAAACTATGAAATAATATCTGCCCTGGTGTGTAATGTCATGCTAATCTCTAAAACAGTGTAGTCCTAATTCAGTCCTAAGGGCTGCTATCTTCCATGTTGAAACTGCATTTCAAGAGAGAAAAACAGCAACAGTGGATTTCAAAACTAAGCTGAGCCAAAAGGAACTAAAATCACTGCAGCTTCCTCAAAATGTAGGGGAGTAAAAATGTATAAGTACCCCTGAAAAATTTCTCAAGTAAAGTAAAGATATACAAAAAAAGGTACTTAAGTATAGTAATCAAGTAAATGTACTTTGTTACTTTCCACCACTGGATCAGAGTAAAGGCAGCTGAATTCAACAGTTCTGTTTTTATTTGTAAAAGCCTTTAAAAGTACTGATACTTATAAGTAACAAATGTATATTGTAGGTAATGACAGCTGTAAGGACACTGGACAATGCATTGTATTGGTTTTTGATCATATGAATCCTTTTTTTTTTACCGCAATAAAATCTGAATTTAATACAGTAAAATTTATGGCTATGATGATGAACTATTACCACTGTAGTGATGGGAAAGGCTGAGATTTAAAACAAAATGAAAAGAAAACCAGAGTGGAATGGTTTTGGTGGAAGGCTCCATGTAGGAAAAATCTATTTCATTAAAACGTAAAGAAGGGAATAATAAATCGCTTTCATAAGTTTGAGAGATTTGATGATAACGCAATCAACATTAGAATTAGCCAGTTGAATTACTGGTGCATTCTTTCTTTGTCTTTCTTTTAATTTACATTTGTGGATTAGGAAAAAATGTTATAAAGTGATAAATGTGTCAAAAAAACAAAGAATGTTTTGAACAAACGGCTGACTGTCTTCGATCAGACGTAGCGTCTTTGCAGCTGTGCTTCCTGTTTGCAGTGGCTCAGTCACCGTGGCTCTCAGACTACTGATCTAGGATCAATGAACGGTTTCTGCTCAGTGTCGCTGCCGTGCCAACCCTGGGTCAGATTAATCCTAGCTCAGCATTCAGACCAGCAGTCTCCCTGTGTGTGTTTGTGTGCTGACTTCGGTGTAAGAGATGTCCAGATGTGGCACATCATTGTTTATCCAAACCCCCAGCTATGAGCATTGGGCTCAGAGTCATCTGCAGCTTTTCAACCATGAACACATATTACATTGGGAACAAATATATAATAATATCCACATATGCATTCAATTCCTGTCATATTCATCAGAGCCTAAAGGGTTTGGATACACACAGCCAATGCTAACTGTTTTGGTCAAAGTTAACTGCATGCGTCTGTGTGTGTGTGTCCGCAGCCATTCGAGGCTTCTCTCCGCAGCACCGGATCAGCAGCTTCGAGGAGGCCAAAGGTCTGGACCGGATTAACGAGAGGATGCCGCCTAGACGCGACGCGGTCAACAGCGTGGGCCTGTCGATGGGCCGCATGAACATGGGCGAACCCAACGGCACCGACAACAACAGCAATATCCAGTGATCGCCAGAAAAAAAAAACAAAAAAAAAAACTTTCCCACCTGCCTGCAGTCTCTACAGTGATATTTATCCAGTCGTGTACATAGGCATATATACACCAGAACAAGTCATCGCACATTTAGTAGACAAAATCACACACTACACTACACAGACATGATTAAATAGCCCCTTCCCTGATGCCCTCAGCTGTTATTTAAAGGCATGACTTAGCCGGACTTTACCACAGAGAGGCTTTGGGGAGGGGGGGTCTTTCCTGAACTGATCAGCCTGGTTCTTCAGAACCGAGACTCCCCTGTACCTGCACAACAACAGGAGAGCAGATCAGGACTCTGAAGAGAGCTGCTGCTGTTTGCCGTGTGTTTTGGGGGACGGTGTCAGCGTGATGTGCCTGCGTCGCTGTGTGTGTGTGTGTTGTGTGTGGGGGGGGGGTGGGGGGTAGGTGCGGG
>NW_015150505.1:251555-255113 GCF_000732505.1 Cyprinodon variegatus
GGGGGGGTTGAGAGATGGCGATCAAGGCTGGAAACATTTGAAATAAAAGGAGTCTCTTCCTTTCTTTTTTTCTGTGTGGATCCAACAACTGATGGGGAAGTGGGTCTGGGAGGATATACCTGCCATGCACTAACACCTGTCTGTGAGAATCAGATTGAAAAGTTTTTTTTTTCATGTTTGGAGCTCGCATCAAGAGAGTCAATTTAAGGGTTTAAGAGATGATCTCAGCTGTATTCAAATCAGAGCCCTCGCTTTCCTTTACCTCTGCGGACGAGAATGGTGTTTGCTTCTGTAGGTGTTCTCCTCTTATAGTCAGGTGGAGGATTCCCACCCCTCAATCCCCTCAATCAGAGCTCTGGTTTCCCAGCCAAGTTGGCTCCCAAGAAAGGCTTGAAGACGGGCTCATGTATGAGCAACCCCCCCCCAATTGTTGCATGTAAATACATAGAGGTTTATCACAAGGTACAAGATGCAGTATAGTAGAAGAAGAATGCTTTATATAAGTGTGAGGGGTTAAAATGTGAAGTTATGCCCTCCGTCCTCTTTCTGCATCCTCCTTTCTTGCCATGTTGCCGCCTGCTGCCAAACAGCAGCCATGGCCGGGACTCGCTGGCCTCCAAAGCAGGAAGTGATCTTTCAGAGGAAACAGTCTCTTCTGGTGAAGGAAGCAGCCAAAGCAGAGAGCAGAAGTCAGAGGAAAAGGTCTTTGTAAAGCATTTATATTAAAGCATCAATGCATGCACAGTTAAGTTCTTTGATAATATGTGAAGAGTATATTTGTGCTATGTGTTTGGCTATGGTAGGAACTTTTTTTTTCTTCTACTGGGTTTTTTTTTGGCTAATATAAGCAAACAGAGGTAAGAGGAAAGGTTTATTTTGTATATATTGTTAACTTAATTTATTTTTTCTATTATTTAGAGTGTTCTCTTTCTTTTTTTCACAACTTGTGTTCTTGGGTTCGTTTTGGACGCTGTACAGAATGACGGTACGCTTCAATTCAGAGTGTCAAGTCCACTTTTTCTCCTACTTTCTTCGCCATTGTACAGGAGTTGTTTTTAAATGATAAACATAAATAACGAATATTAAACTAGCATCGATGAATGACCATCCTATATACCGAGGCACAGGCATCCAGGCAGCCGAAAAGCATGATTGCATGGTTGAAATTTGCGCTGTTGAAAAACAAAAAAGCAGCGAACACATTTTACCAGAGGAGCCGGTGTGTCACAGTTCAACGGAAAAACATGTTCTCTCTTTCATCATTGATGATTCCTCTTGTTATTTGATGATATTTATGATTATTATGGTTCTATTTATTATGGACATTATTCTTAATATGTAAACTCGCTCTCTCTCTCTCTGCTGGTTGCTCTTCATGTTGCGTTGCTCCTTGGTTGATCTTGTGCTTCTTTGGGTGAGGTGAACCCCCCTGGGAGACCCTGTGCCATAGAAATTGTGCCACGGTTCAGAATCTTTTTCTATCTACTCAAATTTGTTTATTTTTTTCTGCTGGTTCTTTTTGTTCTGTTTATCTTGTTAAGTTATTGTATGGCTCTTTTTCCCTTCTTTATTTCTTTACATTTTTTTTCATTTTTTGTTTGTTTTTTTTCTTTTTCTTTATTCATTTCTTTTGTTTATTTCTTTGTTTTTGTTTATTTTTTGAGTTACTCTTGATTATTAATTGTAACATTTGTGTTTTTGTTTATTTATTTATTTCATCTTTTCTTTCTTTTGTTTTTTTGCTGATTCCCCATGCACTAACACTGTAAGCATGACCCATGGGACGATCCACTTTTTTACTCTTGAATAAAATATGCATGAACCTTTACGGATTACGAGTCTTTGTTTCTTATTCACACACACAGAGACACACAGTAGGGCTCTCCTTCCTCTGGTGTACCCACAGGACAGGATATACTTCTAAATGGGAAAGGTTTCGAAACAATAAGGTCATTTTTTTGTTAAAATTAAACTCTGGATGGTTTGGATTCACAGCGGTTTCATTTTTAAACTCAGAGGGCTATTTTAATTTGGTTCGGTCAGAATGCAATTCAATTAAAATGATCAGGTTTAGAGAGCAATTAATTGGTAGTAATATAGATTTAGACCAATTTATAGAGTAATCTTAGACTTTTGAGAAAGATTCTAGTAATCTAATTACTTGAGAGAGGCAAGTGTCTGAGTGCTGGAGATAAAGTAATAGATCATCTGCGTAAAGACTAATTTTATGCTGTATTTTTGTTCCTTTTATACCTTTAACCACATTAGTTTGTCTGATTGTAGCAGCAGCTAGATGCTCAACAAAAATGGCAAAAAGTGAGGGGGAGAGCGGGCATCCCTGCCTGGTGCCCCTCTGGAGACATAAGTTGAAGGATATTTGATTATTTGTCCTGACACAGGCTGTTGGGAAGCTGTATAATATTTTTAAACAAATTATTAAGGAATTGCCAAAGCCAAATTTATGTAGAGTAGCAAATAAACATTTCCAGTTTACTCTATCAAATGCTTTTTCTGCATCTAAAGACAATATGTAGATTTTATATTTTTATATATAAATTCAACATGATTAGGAAATTAGTGTTATATTTACACTAAACAGGGAGCTCAGAAAATTAAAATGGTTACAGAAATTTGTGGTGTCATAAAAAAAACAACAAACACATCAGACATTACATTTAAAAGTAAAAGTAAAACGAGACCAAAGAAGATATTTTTCTGAGCAAACATAGATGCTGGTTAACGTATTGGTAACTGTTAACCTGGTCTGGTTAAGCTGTTTTTTTTTATTTTTTATTTTTGTTAATCTGTTTATCTTCCAGGTGTTTTTTGTAGGAAAAATACTTATAGTAGTAAGAGTTAACAATGAGACTACCCGTAAAACTTCTGGAGCCATTTTTTTTTATTTTGTGCAGAGAGGTGCAGCAGAAAGGTGCAGAGGTCCTGCTAGATATTGTGTACAAGAAACCCAGAAACCTTGATTCACCCTATGGAAGCTCATTGGTAGAATTCCCTTATGACAGAAAGAAGGCCACGATTTACACCATTTTATCATCCGGAGGGGGGAAACATTTAATTACAAAACCAAATTCATACAGCTGTCTTAAACAATTCATACATTCAGCAATGCATCGTCATAATTCAGTTATTCCCCACCTTCAGTCCATTCTAGGCGGCATTTATAGTTTCCACATCGCACTGTGTGGATGCACGTGCACGACTGGACGCTCTTCCTGGAAATCTCTTAGCTTATGACCTGATTGTGTGCGGGTCAGCCAGTAAGAACCCTGTTTTTGCCAAGATTCGTACGTGACCTTCAGTATGTAGACTCCCTGTCTACATGCTGCCAGTGGCGCAAAAACCGGGTATGCAGCACATGCAACGCTAGGGGCGCTGCACTCCAGGGGGCGTCAAAAAACCCCTCTAGAAAATAACTTTTTCTAGTGGTAATTTTCTATATTTAACAGCATGCACCGATCAATAACAGAAAGACAGCACTGATTATGCGCCCCTCTGATGCACCCCCACTGATTATGCGCCCCCTTCACCTCCCCTCCTGTC
>NW_015150505.1:256123-269753 GCF_000732505.1 Cyprinodon variegatus
GGTTGGTCTAATATTAGGTGGAAGTGAGGGAACAGCTACTTAATCCCAATCGATAATGTTTAAACATTATTTTTAAAAACTACATTAAGATTTGTAATTTTTACAACTAATTTATAATGCTTTTTGACCATATGACTTAGTGGAAAACGCCACAGACAAGGGGTGAAGGAGACAGACATGAGGTCGGTCATAGAAGAGACAAGTGAGGACATCAGGTACTGTAGGAATAAATACATTAGGGAGGCAGCAAAAACACATATACCATAATGGTTTGAATTTGTGATGACCATCTCTCATTGTGTTATTTTGGTTACTGTACGGGTCGGGGGGGCGATCATGTGTTTTCGCATCCACCTGAAAAATATGTAGTTGCGCCCCTGCATGCTACATTCTCTGTGTTGCTAAGTGAGCATAAGGTCAGAAACAGGACTACATAACGCAGTACAACTGCTTCCATATTTGGCAAGCCAGCCAGATATTTACATTCTACAACCCATATCCTCCCTCTGGGTTGTGCACTTTACAGGCGACTCCAGATTTGGTTGTATAACCAAAACAGAGGTGATTGCTTATTAATTAAGCCAATGAGGGTTTGTATTCTGGAAGTGGATGGGATGTAAAAAAAACAAAAACAAAAATTGAATACAAATCCCAGGCATCAAACTGACTTTCAGTTTCAGGCTTTTATTTTGAAGAAATCACTTTTGTAGCTGATGTAACTCTCCAACAGTTCTGGTTCATGTTAATTAGAAATAGGGAGGGACTGAGGAGATTCGGGTAAACGATAAAAGGCAAGTAATTACTTTAAATGTATGCTTGAAATCCTTTAATTTAAAAACAACCGCAGACAAACAGAGCAGTTAATAGCAAGTTCAGGCTTGTATCGATGACTGAAGAATTTAACGTTGAACCTGTTCAGTAATGTAAGGAGAAGAGTTTAACTCAAACCGATGGAAAAAGGATCGTACCTTGTTATCAGTTAACTTTAAAGCAATGAAAAACTGTTCATTCGTTGACTTTTGTCACCGTTGCCCCTTATTGCTGCTTCTTTTTAAGGGGCTTTGCATACAACTAGCAAGAGAGCCACTGGTAAATCTACAAAGCATCTGCCTCCTTTGAAACCCAATAAAACATGGTTAAACATGGCAAGATTCCAGGGGTGTGAATGCTTCTGCAAATAAATCTAACTTAGAGAAACCTCTATACACCTAAAACTTAGGGTAGTGGAATCTATCGACTTGCATCTGAGGCAGTTAGCCAAAATAAAGTCCTTCATGCAGTTTGAAACAGTAATTTATGCTTTTATTACATTGTGACTGGATTACTGTAACACATCATGTTTAGGGAGTAGTGACACATCTGTTAGGTGCCTGCAAAGTGTCCAAAATGCTGCATTATGGCTCTTGACTGAAACAAGAAAGTGTGTGCACGTCACCCCTGGTTTAATGTCACTCCATTGGTTACCTGCATATTTTACAATCCATGTTAAATAGGTTGAGGTGGCCCTTTGGCCAACTCTGGTAGGTGATTTGTTGTTCTCTAGCAGTTGCTCTCTAAACCAGAGGGTGGTGGTAGTGATATTCTCAGTTCAATTCATCCATCCATCCATTTTCCGACACGTTTTGCGAGGGCTGCTGGTGGCTATCTCCAGATGTCAATGAGCCAGAGGCGGGACACACCCTGGACAGGTCACCAATCTATTGCAGGGGAACCACAGAGACAAACTCACACCTAAAGAGAATTTGGAGAAATCAATTAACCTAACAGTCAGGTTTTTGGATTGCACAGGGAGAACATGCAAATTCCAGACCCCAGACCGGGAATCAAACCTGGAACCTTCTTGCAGCAGTGCTACCCACTGTTCCACTGAGCAGCTCCAGTTCAATTCAGTATAATTTATTTGTATACATTAGCATCGATTCACAACACATGTTATCTCAAGGTACTTTACAGAAACAATACAA
The DNA here is from genome assembly GCF_000732505.1 of Cyprinodon variegatus. Classification (NCBI taxonomy): domain Eukaryota; kingdom Metazoa; phylum Chordata; class Actinopteri; order Cyprinodontiformes; family Cyprinodontidae; genus Cyprinodon; species Cyprinodon variegatus. The sequence continues at coordinate 258,088 of NW_015150505.1, forward strand.
TAAGACTGGTTAAAAGTTTCTTTCACGGAAAACCAGCTGATTGCATCCAATAATTTCTTGCAAGATGTTTTCCTCCTGAAGGAGCTTGCAGCAATGATTTTCACTTGCATTTTTCCTTTGGCTCTTCAGCAATCCCTCAATCCCTTTTAAAAGTAATCCCTTTTAATAGAGAGATGGATATAGAAACAGACATAGAGCTCTGGTGAAAGTCATCTTTCCCCATGTCTGCTTCCGTCTCCTTAACCCCAGTTCGCCTAAGTAGATGGCCACTCACACTGAGCCTCGTTGTGCTGGAGGTTTCTTCCTGTTAAAAGGGAATTTTCCTCTCCACTGTCGCTAGAAGCATGCTTGGTGTGATGGATTGCCGAAGAGTGAATGAGTCGATGCAATCAGCTGGTTTTCCTTCACAGAAACTTTTATCCAATGTAACTTTACTGTCTCCGTAAAGTGCCTTTAGATGACATATGAATGTGAATTGGCGCTATATAAATACACTGAACTGAATTAAAAAAGATACAAATATACAGCTCCACAAGTGGCCTCGTCCAGGAGAGACAAATCCAAGCAGACAAGCTTGGATTTGGACATGGAGTCACCGTCAAACAGGAAGAGAACAGATGAAGCTACTAAGACAAGAAAAAGCAGAGAGTACACAGAGAGTGGACCTTGAAAAAATACTGCAGGATGGGAGAATAGAGATAGAATGAAGTAGAATGAGGAAAAGTGGTCCCTATGTCCTCCGGCATCCTAACTTATAGCAGCTTATCTATAGAAAATCAGGATAACCTAACTATTTTGGATGAGGTAAAAGAAAGTTGGAGCCAAAATAGGGCCAAGGTAGCTCTAAGGAGAAACGTCTATCCGGACTGACTTTTACGACGCTTAATCGGGCTTTTCACTTTTTTTCCTCTTAATTCTCTACTTACCCAGTGACTAATCAATCATCACTGTTTTTAAGCTTTATCCCAAAAAAAGTTTTAAACCTAATTTGAAATTATGTTATTGTGTTAACCATAAACTGACAACAAAAAAAGCAGTAGTTAATTATTGACATCAATGTACGAACAGTAAAGATAAAAAATACCAAATCAATGCACTTTTCGGAACTAGTTTTTATGTTTTATAGAGAAGGCAAGTTATCTAAGAATCTCTTATGTAAAAATAGATAAATATCTACTATTTCAATTCGATATGCAATACTTTATGTATATATTAATATTTTTCAGATTGATTAGTTTTTTTTTCAGTCACTAACAATCAGCTGTCAAATCTTTAAAACTCTAAACACAATTAGCACAGCATCGGTCGATTGGGGCCATACCATTTATACATTTCATGTTATTTTCACACAATATGGAGTCAGTGAACACATTTCCACAATGCTTATATTTTCTTAACCGACAAGCTATACCTTCCACCCAAATGATGGATTGTTTTTGTAGTATTTACAATTGAAAACACACACCATCCCACAATAGCAAAAACAATATACATGAGGACCTTTGCAGTTAGCTGGGACAATGTGGCTTTCCATGATTCGCAAGCAATAACAACATTGTTTAAATTCACCCAAGACCGGTAAGTCTCTTCCTTCCACCCTATTCACTTTTCCTTAACCCCATAGAGGAGTTCTTTCCAGCATGGAGGTGGAGGGTTTATGACCATCAGCCACATGATCACATGTCCCTCCTTGAAGCCATGGATGCTGGCTGCAGGGACATCACAGTTAAAGCGGTTTTATCCCAGCTGCATCGCCTTGGATAATATCAAATGTTATGTTGACGAAAAGATGTGGCCTAACCCTGAAGATCTCAGAGATTAGATATAGCAGTGCTTTATATTTTCTTTGTTCCCCCAATATTTATCTGGACTTGTTGCTGTTGTTTTTTTGTTCAGAATGATCTTGTGTGTTTCATGGATATTTTGTTCACTGTAAGAAATACTGTAAAACCTTTTATGTTCTATCAAACCGCGATTCTACTGTACCTACTGTAGAAACAGTACAGGGGGGGGGGAAAAACTGCCTTACTAGATTTACTGGAATGCTTTTTAATCTAAACATTACTGTATATGTGGACATACAGTTACCAGCCAAGAAATTTAGTGTAAAAAATGTGGAATGCATGTTTTGCAAATACCTGTAAAACTATAATATAAAAGTCTATGTAGTTTTTTTAATGTCAACAATAGCCAGTATTTTGAAACCTGGTGTACTTTGATTGACTGCATGTACTTTGTGAAGTGAAAACAAGTGTCATTCTTTGACAGAATAATTTAATTTTGAGTCAGATTACCAGTGTTTTGGTAAGGATAGTGTGTGCAGAGAAAAATTGGTTCTATTTTGAAACGAATAGTTAGTATATATTTAACAAAATATGTTTTTGAGAAGAAAATGATCCATTTGGCCAATTGTTTGTTTGTAGGTGTGAGTCTGGGTTAAGAGTTTAGAGAAAGTATCTGAAGTATTTTTAAGTGCTTCTTAGTAATTGAAAAAACTGTGAAGGTATAGTGGTTGATTATTCCAGAGATGTAGTTTAAGAACATCGTCCCATTATGAACAACTGCGCATAAATACCATCCTACCTAACCCCCTAAATGCTCTCTGGTATGCTTTCTTTCTTCTCAGGCCTTCCCCTTCTTTTCATTAACCTTTAAAATCATTTGCTTCTTGTGACACAATGAAGGGCTTAAACTGAAGCTCACTGAATACATAAACATTCACGAAGACCAAGAGTACACCAAAAGATGCTGCTGGATGTTTAAGGTGAAAAAGAATGTCCACTATACCTTTAATTTAGAAAGCAGGGATGGTAAATATGCTACGCTCATGCAGTATATTTATTTGCAAATGCTTCAGGAAACAAGTCTATACAAGTCTTAATACAGATGTTGTCGTTTATTTTCCTGTTGGCACAGAGTAGATTGACTCTGAACTGATGTCTATTTGCTTATCCTCAATGCTGCTCCCTGCCTCCTGCTCACCCCTTTGAAAACTGTCAAGCTCTGCAATGCAAAACATACCTTTTTACACAAGGGTGTTGTACTTAAACAGTTTTTTTTAAACCTGTCTGTCTCCTGCATGTTTAATTTGCCATTTGTACATCACTTTGTGATCCTGTTTGTTATAAATGGCTTTATAAATAAAGATGTGGTAAAACTAGGATGAATGTCTGTCTTTACTGCTTGAACATGTTTGAAGTGTTCCTGTAAGGTTCCCACCCTTCCCATTTTAGCATGGGTTGAGCTAGACCAACCCATTTACTTGAAATTACATAGAAAACAAATATTGAAACTTTAGATGAAAATGAAACTGAAAAATGTTAAGAGGGGTGGAGTCAGTTCAGGAGTGGCAGACAGAGATCAGTGTACAGCAGAAATCTCTAACGCTCATTCAGTAGGAGAATTCAGACGCGTAGAGGTGAGTCTCTTCAAAAATGTACTTCCTTTTTTATAGTTTAGCAATAAACTCTTGGTGTTGATCAGCTGCCAAATTATCGTTTTTCCTCCTGTGCATTTCACAGAGGTGGAACACCTATCATACTGTGTGGGGGCCAATGCTCATTTCAGAGATCTTGAGAAATGGTTGTGCTTTTGTAATCCTCTTTACGATCCCTTTCTGAGGAATGATTACCCTTTTTTTCTTCCTTTATAAACCACAGTTTATTGCAAAGAAAAAACTCAACCCAGATTGTTTCAAAACAGAAAAGAAAAACCTAGTTTAAATGACTTTAGTCATGTATTATACACAGAAGTCTTTAAGTCACAATTGTCCCCATTTCTCTAATTGACTGACTAAAAATGACCAGCAGCTAAGGTTGATCCTAAAGAAATACATGCTGATTACGGATCAGTAGAACAACAATACAGACACACCTCATGGTAAATGTTTGCTTTGTAAAAATACACTTAATTAAAGAATTCAGGCATCTGTTTAAACTGGATTAGCATCTTTATTTATACTTAAAGTAACTAAAGATGCTCAAATATATCCAACACATGTATGAATTGTTTACTGCATTCATGAGAATTTTGTTCTAAACACAGAGCAGAAAGTCCCTCCGTCAGGTCACAAAAGCCACAATCTGTAGTCCTTAATCTGATTTGAGATTATGAAAACAACCAAAATGACAACCAGCTGCTCATCTCTCACCTACATGTTTCCTTTTCCTCTTCCCCCCCACAGATGCTTTGCCTTCGAGATGAGGCCGTGCTCATCCCCCAGCCTCGAGGGAGTTTACCAAAAGTTTGTGCTGGATTGCTGGCTGCCATAGCAACAGGGGTATTGCTGTTTACATCGCCTGAGAGGATAATTAACCTGGTAGCTTTGGCCACTCTGATTGTGACTCTGGGGCCTTTGCTATCTGGACTCTGTCTGCTGGCTGAAGAGGTGCTGCACCATTCAAGCACAAGGTCAGGCTGCTTCCTGCTCTATGGGGTGTTTTATTCCCCTTTAGGAGATCATAGATCTCCGGTTAAAGTTCTCAGAGTTATTATTTACACTTTTTTAATCAATACAGACACCTAGCAGGTAAAGAAATCTATCAAACATTAATTTATTGATGATAGAAGGACAATGATGTAGAACACAGCAGGTCTGATTCTCATTGGCTAAAAAAGAGCAAGTTGGTATTTAGACATATTTTGGATTTTGATTCAGTAGAAAAGCTGTAGCATGCACTGTATTTTTGATCAATCAAGTATGTAGCTTTTGTATCTCTCATTAATGTTATCCTTACTCATCTGCTCATTTTCGGTGGATGGTTACTTATAAGGTGACCTCTGCGGTGACCTCTGCAGGGAAATGCCTTGAAGGTTAAAACAGCAATCCCCATGTTGAATTTACTACCTTTTACTACCTATTTTACGAACCCCTACGACATTTTCACTAACAACACAAAATCAAGCAGGTCTTGACTAAGACCTCCTCACACATCTAAAACATTTGGTGATGTCAGAGTCAAAAAATGTTTTGGAGCAGCTCCTTGATGAAGTAAAAACTCCATGTATGAAGTAAAAGTGATGCTTTGGCTGCAGTTTTTAGGGACCAGAGAACCTCAGCTCTGAGCGCTGAAGTTGGTGTCAGAAAGGTCTGTTATCTGTCAATATTGCTGCTAATACTGGATTTAATTAAACAAAATACTCATTATTTTGTAAAAACTCTGCTCACTCTGATGTTTTCAGGTAGTTTGACGCCTTCCTTTATCAGTACATTTAACTGTATTGATTAGTCAGACTTATATTAATTAGTAATCACTTAAATAACTTAATAAGGAACTGCTGAATTTTTAATTAATTTTGCAGATATTGTCAGAAAGACCTCATTGGCTGGTTAGTTGACAGTGGGTGTGGCTAGTGTTGCAACACCCTGTACAACGTTGATTTTAGATTAAAGCTTTTTAATGTTTTGAATATTAATTTGAAAAAACAGAATACAGAATAATTTAATGCAATTGAATGCTATAGATATATTGAAAACAAAATGCAAAAAAATAAAAGTTCTCTTATGTCAAGGTTTGTTCAGGACTAATAAGTTAAATTGATATATGTCTGATATAAATGAATAGTCCATTTCTTACTGCTTTTAAAATCAGTTTTAATATAAATGAATTTAAACGTGAATATCCATGTTTTTAACTTTTAGTTAAGTTTGTTGGTTTTCCTCGAATCATTTTAGTTTAATTTACTTATTAAGTTTTATATGGAATACATACATTTTCCCATAATGAAGCGCAAAATGTTTCTCTAGTTTCAACATATAAGATGGTTCCAACGTTCTTCTGTGAGCACAGCTCCGGTCCTGTCATATTATTAGACAGATTTTATAGTTAAATTAACTTAAAGCAAAAAAAGTCAGCATCAATGGGCCTAATTTGAGTTGATAAATTTTTGCATTTTGCTACCTTTAACTTCCTTGCTTAGTGTGAGGGATTGCCTTCCAGTCAATGAGTCGATGCAATCAGCTGGTTTTCCTTAGATAGAAAACTTTGAATCAATTTGACTGGATGATCTGGTGAACTGGAAAGTAGCTTGAGATGACGTGTGTTGTAAATTGGCGCTATATAAATAAACTGAATTGAAATTGAACTGCTACCTTTAACTTCCCTATAGAAACCCTGTATGACATAGTTCAGACACACAACTTACGTTTCTGTTGAGACTATGAATTTAACTCTGTGATGCTGAGTTACCAAAAAGGCTCCTCCTTGGTCTCTGTCTCTTGGTGTCCGACCTTTTGTTGTGTTTTTTTTGTCAGGTATCGAGGCCGATCGCTGCTCGGCCACATTATGCCAGCCTGTGGGTTGGGGGGTAAGACTCTGCTGGCGGCAGCAATGGCCTGCCTCCTACTGTACGCCACCAAACACTCTCTGCACCACAAAGACCAACATTGGGAGCTCGTTGTTCTCGTTCCTGTGGTTTACACACTATTGAAAAGTCTGGGAGTCCTGGTGAGATTTTTTATGAAGGACCAACTCTGCCATATTTAAAAATAAATACAGAAATAAATAAATGCTCAATAAATGTATAAGCATACAATTAATTGCCAACAATAATACAATAAACAAATAAATGTAAGTAGAAATTAAATTAATAAGTGAGACATAAATGTATATAACTCTTAATTAGCTTCTTTATTTATTTGCCTTTGTAATATTTACCTTATTTATTTTTTTGTCCTTTATAATCTTCAACTTTATTTTTTAATTACTTATTACTTTTTAAGTATTTATTTATGTGCGTGTTATAACATTTTTGTCTGTTTTATTCTTCCTTTGTATTTTTTTTACCTTGGTTATTTCTTCGCCGCTGTTTATTTCTGCCTGCCCTTTTTACATTTCTGTCTGTTGTTTTTACATTTCTCTATGCATTTCTGCCTCATTATGCAAATGAGGAGGGGGTGTGTCCTAGAGAGTCAACTTCTGCTCATTGGTTGGCTTGGCGGTCCATCTTCTTAACTCACAGAGCTCAGAGTACTAAGTTAAATGTTCTTTTTCTGTTGCTGTTGTTCAATAAAAGTACATTTTAAGATCATTTGAGGCGAGAACCTTATACTTTTAAGCATCACCATATGGCCCATTCACAGATTTAATGCGTAATTTAAAAGAAAATGTGACAAACTTGAGAGGACCGCGGCAGCCAGGTCTAACCGCAGCCCGTCTGCAGCAGCCCTCTCTCAGCATAGCCGTGTGTGAAGGACCGCTGGCTATGATGGCGGCTCTGTGAGAAGGTTTTTCAAAAAGAGCTATTTGCTTAGATGGGGCTTGCCTCATATATAAACTATAGCTGGTTTACCTGCGTTCATAAATCTAGGCCTGCAACTAACAATCATTTTGATAATCAATTAATTTAACTGATATTATTATTCTATACCCATATTATTGTTAATGTAATAATTAATCTGTTGAGTGTTTTTTTTAAATAATAATCAGATAGCGAAAGGGTTCTTAATGGTGATTTTATACAGAATTAAACCTGATAAAACTAAAACTTTTCAACTTGGAGTTCTGAATATAATATATTGAAAAGAAAAAAATGTATTCTTTTATCTAAAATGGAAAATATTTATATATTTTTTCACTATTTTGGTATAATTACTACTCTAAGTGGTTTGCTGTCAGCTAAAGGCATGTTTTAGAGTCTCTATACTCCAATTTACAATTACAATTTTTTTTTATTAGTCTTTATAATAATTTCAATAATTGATTAATCACACTTAATCTGATTATTGTTTCAGTTTCCCCCCTTTTACAAAGAGTCAGGTGTCTCCTAAATGAAGGTGCTGTGTGTGTATACAGGGTCCGTCTGAGGTGGAGGTGTCAGTCATCTGTGAGGAGAGGAAGATGAACGTTGCCCACGGCCTGGCCTGGTCCTTCTACTTTGGCTACCTGCAGCTGGTTCTCCCGAGTCAGTAACAGAACACACTCACACCAGCATACACACATAGAAACCATACACTCATACTGCCTTGTAAATGTTTTCATAGTTGTGAGACATTTCCATGGCTTTTATTCATTTTACGGCAGCAAACTTTAGTGTATTTCACCGACATTTTAACCTCACTGACGAACACAAACTAGTGAATATATATAAGAAAGAAAAAGAAGAGTTAGTTGTTTTCAGATTCTTTTCAAAATAAAAATCTGTAAACTAAATGTTGGATTTGCTTTTTCTCTGAATCTCTTTTAAAGGCAGATCTGTCTGCAGATGTTCATGTGTGATATTTTCAATCATGGCGGCGGTTGTTATGTATATTTCTTGTTTTTAATATGTGCATTTGTAACTTTGCAGCAGCCTGTTTTTGCCAGGAAAACCACGAAAAGATATATTTAAAGGTATAGATGAGGATGTACATTTTCCCGGGTGGATCATCAGAATAAGTGGTCCTCTAAATTGTCTGGTGATATGTTTACCTAAGGCCGTCCTACATGCTCGTCCCCATTTTCACTTACCGGTGGTGAGCCTGACATAGTGAAAAAATTGCAAATCTTCTTTTGGAAATTAAGCTCGTATGAACGATGCAAACAGCAACTTGTGACCAGAGCATATGAGGAAAAATTGCACTCCTGCATGCTCTTGCATGTATTAAATAGGCGTTCCCTCTTGGGAGCGGACAGAGCGTTGTGCATGTGCATCTTTTTTAAAGTGGAGAGGGCGGGTCTTTTCAAAACATTGCGTAAATGCTCAACTACACCTTTCAACTTACATTTTGGTTTTTTTCTGGTGGAAAAAAAGGATTTATAAAATCTCTAGCAACACTTTAATTGGGTTTCTTCCAGCATTTTTAGTTTGTTTTCATCTTCCTATCAACTCTTAAAACGTCCTTCTTCTGCTGAAGATCAGAATCCCCATAGCATATTGCTGCTACCGCCATGTTTGGGGAGTTCACAACTAATATCTAGAAAGCTGTGGCTCCTCCATAACTCTCTGTCAGTTTTGCTAGTTGTCCACGCCTTGGCAGGTTTCCAGTGGTTCCAAACTATTTCTTTTTTTAGGTGATGGACTGAGTTCTGCTCTGAGATGTTTAAAGCTAGTGATATTTTGATTATAACCCATTCCTGCTTTGGACTCCACCCCTGACCTGTCTGCCAGCCTCCTCAGACTTCATGAAGACGTTTGCTCTCTAATGAGTTCTAAAAGCCCCCCGAGGCCTTAGAACAGCTGCGCGATGAGATATAAACATAATAAAATACATTCATGTTTGGGGTGGTATAATTTACACACTTCAAAGAGTAAGAATACTTTTAAAAGATGTGGTATATATTGTTCTGATTTTCATCAACAGTGTTTAGATTTCCTGTGTGAATTTGGAGCTCTGAGTGGGTTTGTTTGGCCCTGTCCAGGTTTGGAGGCGTCCATCGATTCATTTCGTGCCTCTCACCAAGGCAGCTTCCAGAGCCGTGGCTCCCAGAAACTCATCGTCCTCATTCCTATCAACGCCAACATATCGCACAAGCTGGAGGACGAAGACAGTAACATCAAATTCTACGACAGCCTCCCAAACAGCCAGATGGACATGGCAGGAATCCGGGGCCGGGTCTACAAGCACAGCGTGTACAGAGTGCAGGACGAGCATGGGAAGGCAGGTGAACACCATAGCTATAAAAACAGTTCACTTACTGGTTATAATTTCACAGCTTGAATCAGAAGTTTGTTTTAAATTCAAAGCAGATTCACTTGTTTGATAAAATCAACGAATCAGGTATCATGCTGAGATCTAGTACTGATGGAATAAAACCCCAACAGCAGCCTTTCTTTGCTGGCGGAGGCTGAAATTTAGCAGTTATATCAGGTTTATACAGAGTTCACAGTGAAGCGAAAGGTTTAAAGGATTATTCTGTTAGTTAAATATCAGATTTTCGCACAAAATAAATCATTTACAAACAGTTGCAATATTAAATGTTTTTAATGACACTCTTTACCGTAACAGCTATAAAGGTTCTGCTGTTGTGGAATCTACTGTTCACCTTTACTTCATGTTTTATGGGGTTCCTCAGGGCTCAATTCTTGGTCCTCTCCCCTTTTTTTTTTTTTACCTGGGGTTCATTCTTAGAAAAGTTCAGTGCAGTACCTAGAGCAAAAAGCACTATCTGGCATGCAACTTCTTCAAAATGGTTCAGTTCAAAAGGGATATAGGCCAGTTGAAAAGGCCTGTCATTTTTCTAAAATGACAGGCCAGATAGAACTTTTGGCTTCCGACAAATTATCATTAATAAAAAAGATATAGAAAAACACATCCGACACCGAGTCCCCCCAATGACTAATGTCTGTGTAATGTCTTCCGTATGTTTTTGTCTTATTGGACGGGCTGTACTGAAGTAAAATTTTCCTTGTGGGATTAATAAAACTAAAGTATAATTGAACTGAACTGAATAAATGAGCATTAAAAAAGGCGGTATACATAAAACAGCAAATACTAATGTTCATTGAAAAAATCGGTCAGCTTTAAGAACAAAAGCTTCTAAGACACTAAGTAGAACACTGAGAAAAATAACTAAAAAAGCTTTTGAGACTATTAAAATATTGTTTATAGGATTTTTTTTGTTTGTTTGTTTTTAGGAATAAAGCTGTTTTCAGCTTAGATCTCATTCTTTTTACCAGTACAGAGTCAAGCACATCAGAGATGATTCCTGTGCAACAATTAAATATTTTGTCTTAACTTCCTTCAACACTTTGATCAGCTGACCAGCTACGATTATGCCTTATGTAGACCAAGCAGTTTAATTAACCATAGATTCAGTGTGTTCAGAGATAAATTAACATCCTGCAGATTTTTCCCCCTGAAAAACAACACAGCATAACCAATACCTATTTTAAATATTTTACTATACTCATGTAGAACACAGCACTATAATAGCATCATTTACCCATAAAAAGGTTAAAAAAAATCACTCCTGTTTGAAAGTGCCAAAGCTTTCCAGAAAACGTGACTTTTATCTCTCTTGTTCATGTCTGTCTGTTCCTTTGTTAGTCATATTATGTCCTAGCTAGTCCACATGTCATCATTATTTAGCACGACTTGACGTTACTCATAATGTTCTGTGATTAAAACACTGCTTTCTGTATTTGGTCATGTTTGTAAGCAGACCCACGAGTGCCCAGTGGAGTACGCAACGCCCCTGCTGACATTGTACCGCATGTCCCAGGACAGAAACGCAGGTTTTGGGGAGCCTGAACGCAGACAACAGGTTCTGCTCTTCTACAGGACCCTGCAGGACATCCTGGAGCAGTCACTGGAGTGCCGCAACCGCTACAGGCTCATCCTGCTCAATGGTAAGAACCTGACGGGTGAACACGAGAAGCTTCAAAATAATTCACCATGAGCTGTCCATTAAGAAGTGCTATTTGTATGATAAACTTTGTATTAATGGAATCACAAATTATGGATTTAATGTGAGAGACCAATACAAAATACAAAACTGTGGAGTAAAAGGCACATGATAAAATTGTTTTGCAAATACAAAACTAGGATTTTCAACTTTATTCTACATCTGGACTTTGACTAGGCCAGTGGTTCCCAAAGATTTTTCTCTGGGCCCCCCTTTGGATTACAATAAAATTCAAATGGGCACACACATCGTTCAACCAGATATAATAAAACACACATATTTTGTTTTCAAACTCCACTGAAGTTTATTTCACACTTCAGGTTGCAACAAAACAAACTATAC
>NW_015150505.1:270859-275478 GCF_000732505.1 Cyprinodon variegatus
AGGCTGAGGGCTTGGCAGAGGCAGAGCTTAATTTGAGTGTTGGCAGATAACAGATCTGAGTTTCCTTCCAGAATCTTCTGAGAGCGGGCAGGCAGAACTTTGAAAGGAATAATTCTCCAGGGTTCTTCAGAGAACGGACAGGCAGAGAAACTCTTCAGTGTTTCAGGTTTCAGGCAGGTTCAATCTAGGAAGCAGAGAAGAGAGAACAGATCAGGTTCAGGTTATCAGGGAGTCAGAGGTTCAGACAGGCTGGTTGGCTCAGGCTTGCTAACCGTAACTGGCAAACACTCTGACGCTGGAGAGAAGTCCTCTGCCTCCTTAAATACGGATCTCCTGATGAGCAGACGAGCGACAGGTGGTGCAATCAGCTCCGGCTCCAGGAGATCTCGTACGCCCTCTGGTGGAGAAAGTGGACAGACCTCCAGATCCCAACAATTTCTTTGAGATGGTAGTAGAACAGGAAATATTTCTCAATTCTTCTTTGTTATAATGGATGCTTACTGTGGCAATTTTAATTATATGAAGGAACTGAGTTGTAGGGGAGAATAGTTTTGGTCAGAGTGCGAAATACGGGGGGGTCCGGGGTGGCTCGACCCCCCCGATTAACCCATGAGACCCCCTGAAAGCCTCAAAAGCAAAATTTAAAGGGGGTCTTAAATTGTGTCAAAAAAAATTTAAAATAAAATATTTTTTTGTCACTATTGGTCACTAAAATGTTTTTAAGCTCAACATGTCCAGTATTAAAATTCAAAACTTTATTCAAAAATATGTTCTGTTTTTTTGCCAAGTGGAGCCAGCCAGTCCTGTTCGCGTATGCAAATTAGCCATGTGCTTTTCCGCAGTTAATAACACGGCAAAGCGGAACAGATTGCATGAAGACAGCAGGTCTTCACTCCTGTTTGTGGACCTCAACGGACCTCCTCTGGACAAATTCAACCCAGTTCCATTTGTCAGAAACTGGATTAAAGCAGGACATGTGCGTGCATGAAAGAGAGAGAGAGACAGAGAGAGAGACAGACTGACAGTCTTTGTGCAGGTGTGTGTTTTTCATAGACTGAGGCCCCGTCCACACGAAGTCAAAACGAACACGAAACGCTAATATTTTCCAGAACGTTTGTCGTAAAGACGGAGACGTAAAATAAATGTGATCGTCCACACGAATGCATGAAAACGCTGCAAAATGTATGCAAGGCCTGTAAGTGGCGCTGTCGTGCCAAAGCAAAAATAGGCGACGAAATGTTGGGCATGCGCACTAATATTTATACATGGTTGCCCTGCGGGTCCATTTTCGTGGTTCAGTCAAATTCAGGTGCTGAACTATGTCGTCGATATTGCTCTGTTCTTCCTGGAGATATTCCAGAAGAAGAAGATTCTGTTGTAAGCCCGACAGCAGGGTGAGTAGCATGAACAGCAACCATTCAACACAGTACGGCGCCATTGTTGTTGTGATACTGTGTCGTGCATGCGTGTTTAGAGGCGACGCTATGATGCATGCGTGTAAAAAAAAAAAAATCGGTTAATACTATACTTATTTACTGTTCTTTTGCACTGTTACTGTTACAAATGCTATATCTTACATAATTGGTAATAATAATAATAATAATTTTTCTGCTGCCATTACCATCTGCCTTTTTGCACTAGCATAAGTATTGCATATTTTATATTACTGTACATTTTATATTTTATTGTGAAATTGAATGTTTAAATTTTAGTATTAGGAACATACAAGTATTAGAGTCCTTGTATGTCTGGTGAATCTGAAGAATTGACATTAAAGCTGACTTTGACTTACAAATGTTATAGGCCTACTGCATATTGAGAAAATTTAGATCGGTATTGCGCAACAATCGGGAGATGGGGACCCCCCCAAATGTTGACAGGTATTTCGCACACTGGTTTTGGTCATAAAAAAATTAAAAAAAACTGGCCGTTTTCCACTGTTTGTGAACAGCTCTTCTTAAGTCTGTCCTGTTTGCCGCATTATTTTGTATGCAGACAATGCAGTAATATACTCTTCTAGTTCAAACATCTTACTATTATTATCCCATTTTAACCCAGTCTAAAGAAACTAAAGCGCTGTGATACGTGTACTGAGGACAGCAAGTCAATTTGATCTGTAAAATAAATGCTTCTTCTCCCGTCCTGGGTCAATCAGATGATCGACTGAAGGTGTCCTGATTTTTGAGATTCTACCATTTGAAGTTACCATATCCTCTTCCTCCTCTAGATGAGCACGAGGAGGACCCTCACTTCCTGTCCAAAACCATCCTGAAACATCTGGAGCAGCAGAATAAAGAGGAGTTCTGCCTCAGCTCGGCTCCGCAGCAGGAGACCAATAAGGTCGCACAGATGGAAGACTGGCACAACCCGGACCCAATGAGCCGAGAGCCCACCCTGATGATCAGCCTGGAGAGGCCGCAGCCTCTCAGGGGACCTGTTGAGAACTCGGACATCAGCTAAAACAGCATCAGAATCTTCAAAAGGAGGGGGGGAGCACACCTCAACCTTTCATACGATGGAGATACTTGGGGGTTTGGGGTTGAAGCGAGACTCTGCTGTCAACAGGCATTCAATTGACTCAGATCTTTATGGTTCTAACTGGCAGTTATGACAAGTACCGTACACAGTCTTTGTCACATATGGTTAAAAAAAACATATCAATTCTACTGTATAAAAAAGGTGCTTCTGAAAGCAGATTTTTCTCTATTTTAATTGTCAGTATAATAACCATAAAGTGACAACAAAAACTGTACATCAGCATACTAACATTAAAATGGAAAAAGAATCTGTGCTTCTTTTCAGAACTAGTTGTGTTTTATGGAGAAGGTAAAGTAACGTGTCTCTGCAAGTCATCTAGGAGTCTCCTGTTTCAAATCTCTTCCGTCTTCAGGGATTTATTTGGAAAATAAATAAAGTTTTTGTAAATTTAATCAAATACTGTGTGCTATAATGTAAACATATTTTCTATTACTTTTGACTCTCCTTTACTAAAAGAATCCTTAAAGAATTTTCTTTGCAACTCTCGTGTATTATTAACTCTTATACTACTTTGCCATTGATTCTTTCCTCACATTCAGTCCATAATATAATTTTTTTTTGTCTTATAATAGATTCTTCTTTTTAACAGTAAGGCATTTTAGTTTGCTCTTTTTTTATATACAGCTCGTAATATCACACATTTCATCCATAATTCTAAGTTAACAGCTATAGATTGTATTTATTTATTTATAGATTAATAAAATACAATAATTTATGACAGGCTTTCTGTAATCTCTCTCTCATCTGCATCTCTTGGCTCCGCATTCTCCTCTGTGGGGATCGACTCATCATGTCTGCCTGCAATAATTTTCCCCTAAAAGAAAAAGTAAACAGGTGATTGGCAGCATGTTCCCCACATCAAGTGTCTCTGGTTAAAAGGCAGTATTAAATAGTAGTAAATAAATTACAAATCTTGCTAATATATTTTTCTATATAAGTATCATTTAGGAATCCCGTGCCATTAGTTGGCTGCTCCTACATTACCCCCTAATATTAGACCAACCAGTGACCTTCCCCCGTCTATTCTCATGCTTTCTTTTCTCTGACACCACCGGCAGGTGGATTACAGACTTCCTGTCTGACAGGAAGCAGCATGTAAAGCTCGGAACTGAACAGTAATCACTCTGTCTAGCTGCTGAAGTTTGCAGACAACGCCACTCTCACTGGACTCTAATGGTGATGAGTCCTCATACAGGTGGTAGGTTGACCATCTGGAGACCTGCTGCAGGGAGAACAACCTGGATCTCAACGCTCTAAAAACAGTGGAGATGGATGTGGACTTGAGGAAGAATTTCAGGAATAATTGCGGAGTCAGTGACTCCACAATTAACACTGTGGAGTCTTTCCGCTTCCTGGGAACTATCATCTCACAGGACCTAAAGTGGGAGCTGAACATCAACTCCCTCACCAAGAAAGCCCTGCATGGTATGTACTTCCTGCGGCAGCCGAAAAACTTCCACCTGCCAAGGACAACGATGGTACACTTCTACTCCTGCACCATTGAGTCCATCCTCACCTCCTCCATCTCCATCTGTTACGCTGGTGCCAAGGACAAGGACAGACTGCAGTGTGTCTTCCAGTCTGCAGAGAAGGTGATTGGCTGCAATCTTCCAGCTCTCCTGGATCTGGACGCCTCCAGGACTCTGATGCAAGGAAGATGGTTGCTGATCCCTTGCACCTCAGCCACAAACTATTTCAGTCACTTCCCTCTGGCAGGAGGCTGCAGTCCATCAGGACCAAAACCTCAGGCCACAACAACAGTTTTTTCCCCTCCACTGCCAGCCTTATTAACAAGGCACACAGACCTTGTGACAATGACACTTTCTCCCTCCCCCGTTCAAGACCTAGAAGCTACACCAGAGGTCATGGATTATCGGACTGCGGATCCATCTGATGGCTAATCCAGACCCAATTTCAAACATTTATAAAACACTGCATGTTGTCTGATGACAGTGTCAAACTTCACTTGCGCCGCTTCTACTGTTAATATGGTAAACGCCCACTGGAGCGTCAGGACCAGGCTACATGTGATATAAATGATCCAATGAGCTGCTGTCAGTCTGGGTTGCTGCTGCTGCTAC
>NW_015150505.1:276186-277756 GCF_000732505.1 Cyprinodon variegatus
ACATTAAGTCTACAGTCTACTGTGTATATAGTATATAGCTATATACTATATATAGTATATTTTATGTATGAAATTGTGTATAATTATAGATTCTGTATTCTGTATGTATATATCTGATTTGTCTGCACCATCAATACCAAGTCAAATTCCTTGTAGATGCAAAAACTTGACTCTGATTCTGACTGGACGCTACATCTGATCAGTTATCAGTGTTATATATCGTGTTATATATGAATGAAGAAATTTAAATCCTGTGTTACTCCCAGGTTCAGTGATGCCACTTTTTTATTTTTTATTTACTGTCAAGTTAAATAAATGATAACTGTTGAAACAATAATTAACCTCAAACAAATCCTCTTACTTTTCTTGCCATGATCTGTTGTATTACTAATAAAGTGTTGAAAATGGGGACAAAATATTTTGCATTTGCCTCTGTAACTCTATAGGTAGTATTGGCCTAGTGGTTAGAGCAGTGCGCTTGTGCTCTGAGAAGGTTGCAAGTACCCGGTTTGATCCCCACAGCCTGCACTCTGGGTCCCTGAGCAAAACTTTAACCCCACTCTGCTCCCCGGGCGCCCCACAATGGCAGCCCTGCTCCCCATGCAAATGGGTTAAATCTGGAGGTAAATTTCTCCAACATAAGATTAATAAAGTTCTTTTTTTTTTTTTTTTTACTCACCGATGGTTTGGATCAGAAAATAAAAACACATTTTTATACAATAAACTAACATGTATTGTGTCTCAGCAGTCAAATCCTTTTAAATGGAGAGCACATTTTTTACAATTTTCAATTTACCCCTAATACAGAGTCAGATGGTATAGCTGAGTCTGGAACTTTAAGCCATATGAGATTAATAAAAAAAATTAATGACAGATTAACAGAAACACAGCACAAGCAAACATGCTTTCATATTCTAGAAATATTTAGCTTTTTCTCTGGAAATTAGATCCCCATTCATCTTTTTAATCACAATTAGCTGAAATCATTTTGAAGTCTTCATCTTCCTCCACTTCTGTTTTTTTTACCCGTCAAGAGATGACATCACGTTTCTAATGAAATCATACATTCCTCAGGATTTCATTTCATATCTATTGTTTTTTTCTATTCAACTTTCACTTTCCACTTCCCTAAGAAAGAGGGGAATTCTTCTCCAAAATCACTGTCCTTGCTTTTCCAAGTACTTCTGCTTTTCTCACCTTTAAGTCTGTCAGGCCTCTTGAAGTCCCAGGTCATTTTGAGCTCATTCATTGATTGCAGGTTCCTCATTCTCATTTTGGTAAATAACTTCAAAACAAAGGCAGCACAAACAGGAATTATAGCTGCACAGACCAGCAGGAACATAGCCAAACTGATTGACTTCTAAAGAGCTTTATTAATATCTTTAACATGATAGCCAGAAAACAAAAATCAAACAGGCACAAATGAAGCACAAAAATGTAAATTCATTTTTGTTTAGATTTAAGATGGAGGGTCAGACTGCAGTGCTTTTGATCCAATGGAGTTTAGGTACTTAACTTGGAATTGGTCTATATGATCCTATTGAGTAGTATTTATGGAGAGTGCCTTGAC
>NW_015150505.1:277960-287916 GCF_000732505.1 Cyprinodon variegatus
TTTCATCATCACTAGAGTCAGTGCACATTTGTGCAATTATTCTTTTTTCCTTATGCACTGCATCTGAACATTAAAACCTTAGTTGTAACTAAAATAATGGCAAGAATAATCTTTAATCTCATAAACCACTTAAAGGAGATAGATCCAACTTTAACTCTGCAGAACCAGTAGGTGGCGCACTCAGACTCCAACCTTCAATTGGGCTTTTGGCCAGCAAGTCTGCTGATGCATTAGCAAACAGTCATGTTACCTTTCCAGAAGGGAAGCAGAAACCTGCAGGTGCCTTCGGAGCACATTTACATCTTAAGTCTGCACCAACGTAAAAAGCTTGACAGATGTTCACCTAGCAGACAAGCAGCCATGTTACTGTTAGAGCTACAGTGATCTATTGGTACCAACATTTAGATATTCTGTACCTGTCAACATGTATAAAACAATCATTCCTTTATTATTTTGTTTTTTTGTTTTATTGCTATTGTTCCTTTTTTTTTTGTTCTACTCGTCGGAATAGAAATTGACTTTTTTTTTCATAGAAAAAATAGGCTTGGGGATATGATAAAGTACTTATATCATTGCAAACATGGTTTTGGTCAATGAAGAAAATACCTGAAATTTCTTAGTACAGTAAGCTTTTGTTTTGACCACAATTTCCCCCTTGTGGGACAATAAAGGGATTTTCTATTCTATTCTATTCTATTCTATTCTATTCTATTCTATTCTATTCTATTCTATTCTATTCTATTCTAATCCATTCTATCTTATTCTAAAAGGACAGTTTTTGTTTGAAACATACAGCAACCTATGGAAATTAATGATGTAATATGCGGTCATTGATGATATGAATAATTTACAGTTTGTCACTTTTTCATAAATATAGAGCTCTTAGGAAATTTGCTCTTTTAAAAAACATATAAGAAATGTGGGGAAAAAAACCTGTTTGTCATTTGGATATAGCCAAGTTTGAAGATTTTGGTTTATTTCTTGACAATTGATGGATTTTTATTGATATTCTGGATTACGTTGGAATGCCACCCTTAGTCAAACTGCATTGCCATGATCAAGCCTTTTGTGACTCAGCACCGTATCTCAAGTATTCATTTTAAGGGGCTTAAGTGAAAGTTGTCAAAGAAGGATCGACCAGACTTTTGAGAAGACAAAGCAAAAACCCAAATTACAAAGGTGACATGGTATTTATCAATAATATTCACTGTAATTTTATAGATAACAATCACAGGTTATTAAGGAAACAAAACAAGGTCTAATCAAAAACGACAACCTCGTCCTTCTCACACAAAAGGACCAGAAAGACATCTTGGATTTTCTTCCAGAATGTTTATGGACAGCATGAAGTCGCCACCTTGCATTTTATACTTTAAAAGAGGCTTTGAATTCCTAGGTCTGGATGGACATAATGTATATAGACTCCATTCTAGGCTCCCCCTTTAACCCACCAGCGATAGGCCAGTAGTCAGTGAAACTGTGATGAGCCACTCAGCAGGTATTCATGGAATAAAATTTAATTATTGCTGCGCTGCACCAAGGATGGATGTAGAGGGACAAATGCAACGCTTCAGAATAAATTAGAAAAAGGGAGGTAAAGCTAAACCCCAATTGGTTTTAACATGACAAAAATGCTCTTATAATGGACACACATAGTGGACACACAAAATGGTATTTAGTGCGAAACTAATTTCTATTTTATGGGAACGAATAGGTATATGTTTTTTCACCCATGTCTGTTCCTGGGCTCTGTAGGTTTTGGTCAATAGTAGTATCATTTTTCTTCAGTGGTTTTATTCTGTTTTGACTCTCTCTCTCTGTTTTTCTAATCCATAGAATTATAATTCCGTAAAAATTCAAAAAATATCCACTGGACTTGGTTTCCAAGATTTGAAGACGTTTCGCCATCTCTCCAGGAAGCTTTCTCAATTCAAATGTCTGGATCTGCAGTGAGTTTGAGTCTTATATAGACAAAGCCTTGTATCGCTTGATAGGCTTTGTCAAAGGACATTCTTTTGAGGACCAGAATGTTCACATTCTGGATAAAGAAAATAGGTGGTTTGAGAGGGGCGTGAAGGAAGCCATCTAGGTTAAGAGAGAAAAACCAACTTTAAACAGAGGTGGTGGACTCAGATTCCAGCTTCAAAAAACATACAATTCAATCATAGACATGATCCCTTCCAGATATCACCAAACCCCCCACCCCATCACAGAGGAACGAGGGACCTACCCGCTCCAGCCGGTGAACAATACCTCCTTAATGACCGACCCTTAACAATCATAGACAGGTTTCAGGTATTACAGGAGACAATCCCCCCCTCAATTGTTCTGCATGTATTTATTTTTACAAATAGCTCATTTTGTTTCTGAATTGTTTTCCGCCTTGTAATCTCTTACTGTTGGAGTTCAAATGTAAACCACTCCCATTTGCTTATAGGTGACGTATCAGGGCTGTTAACACTTTGTGAAAGAATTTTGTCTTTTTTTTTTCAGACTTCATCATTTAGCATTAAAGTATTGTTACATTTCTGATGATTTGGGTTATCATTTTTTCAATTATTCTTAAAGATAATACAATGAAACAGTGGTCCATTAAGCTCAGTTAAGATACTGGAATTTCACATTTTTAAGCATCTTTGCATACCATCTGAGAAATGAACCAATAATCTAATCTTGAACACTGATTATTATCTGCAGAATTAGTCCAAGTGTATTTTACAGAGGTGGGATTTAATTTTCTCCACTAATCTACTGTATGTGATGATGTTGGTAGATTAGTCAACTAATCCTATTCCAGTTGCTGTCCTCTGTGGGGTTAATGATCAACTCATGACTAATCACTACTCTTTACCGCTTCTCTGTCATAAATGTAGCTTTCCAGTCATTTATGAGGAAACCTAGATTTCCCGTCATTCTCCTACTAATTTGTTTTATTATTATATCCATACATGCAGAGTTGAATATATCTTTGGTCATGCATCTCTACTACTAATAAGCCAATGTCAGCCATGTAGTTGTGCTAAAGTGGGCGCATCATCATATCGACTGGAAAAGGGGGAAGTGATGTATGTCGTAAGGCAGTCTGCACATTTGTAGTTGTTCTGTGTGGCAGCATTACTGCAACCTCCTGAAAGTTGCTTAGCATCAGTAAAGTGACACAGACCCCCTCAGACTGTGACAGATGTTTCATTCAACTTGTTGAAAGTCGATGTATAATCACCAAAGCTATGAAAATATTTTATGTAGGAAAAATTTAGTTATTGTTGATTTAAGGGAAATGTAAATAAGATGTTGCAGTTTTCACTTCAGTTGTACTGAGTTAGGATCACAGATTTTATCTGGTAGATCAGGAGTCTGAAACCTGCAACTTCAGAACCCCAAAGAGCTCTTTGGCTTAGTGACTCACTTAATAAATGAAACTGTTGTAGATGTTTTGTTTTCTTTTTATTCTTTTCTAGATGTTAGATAACCAGCACTGCTTTCCTCTGTCGTGTGGGTCTAATAAGATTTAAGCAACAATATTTAAATAAACTAGCAGTAACTGCAGATGGGACGGTGATCGGAAAGTGTCTTCAAAATATATCTATAGTAAAAGCATACCTTCCTATCAGCCAAGTTTTATTTCTATTAAACTATAGCACATATTCAAACTTCTTGGAGAGTCTTTTTTTTCTTTTTTTGACAGATTCCATGTTCAACTCAATGCAGTTGGATTCTTTTGCCACCAGAGGGAGACTGAGAGCAGGATCTGAGGCTCTATATATCTGCAATGGATCTTCTACAGCAGAGGTTCCCAAACTTTGCAGCTTCTGAGTCACAAAATGTTTCCAGAGTTGAGTGTTGACCCAAACCGTCGTTTGGGTGTACAAACATTTCTAAACGAAAAAAAAAAAAAAAAAAACAGCATCAACTTTCAAAGTAGTTGGTTTTGTCCAATTGTAGACTTTAGGACTTTAGCATAAATGTTTATCACTTGAATCAATTTCTGTGAAGGAGTTCAAGGCACCAATGCTGGTTGACAGTTAAGTCAATATTATTTATAGTTAAATACATTTGAATAACAATAATTCATTTTTTAAAGCTATAGGTTGATTTTTTAAATTGTCCATTTTATAATTTTGTGGTATATTTAATATTAAACTCATGTATTTGAAAAATCATTAAGGTTACGTTCACTAATGTTTTTATGGGAAATTCATATTTATGTATTTCATGATATATTTTGGCCCTCCATATCCATATACTTCTGATGTACAGCAAGGGTCCAGCATATTTTAGGTTTTTTCCTTCCTCCATACATCTGACCTAAATAAATGGGTGATTAACAAGACTCTAAGGTGCTTGATGACAGGTGGGTTGAAGCAGGACACATCTAAGCATTCAGGACCAGGGTTGTGGACCTCTGTGTGTGTTAATATAGTAGTAATAAAAGCCTTTAGCTGATCCAACATGCTGCAGCCAGAGTCCTGTTGAAAATTTAAAAGAGAGATCATATCTCTCCTATCCTAGTTTATATTCATTGGCTTCCTGTTAATCCAGAATAGAATTTAAAATCCTCCTTCTCACTTATAAAGCCTTAAATGGCCAAGCTCCATCTTATATCATAGATATGATTGTTCCTTATGTTCCTTACAGAGCACTTTGCTCTCAGTCTGCAGGATTACTAGGTAGAATTTCTAAAAGTAGAATGGGAGGCAGATCTTTTAGTTATCAGGCTCCTCTCCTGTGGAACCAGCTACCAGTTTTAGTCCATGAAGCAGACACCGTGTCTACTTTTAAAGGTAGGCTTAAAACTTTCCAAACATCCATTTTCTAGCACGTTTATCCCAAGTGGGGTCGCAAGGGGTGCTGGTGCCTATCTCCAGCAATCAATGGGCAAGAGGCGGGGTACACCCTGGACAGGTCGCCAGTCCATCACAGGGCAGGCTTAAAACTTTCCTTTATGATAAAAATTATAGTTAGAGAACTATCTCTATAGATATGCTGCTATAAGCTTAGACTGCTGGAGGACAAAGGGACATGTTTTCATTATTTTGCTACATTCTACCTCTATGTTCCCCTTCCGCAGCATTTGTTGATTCAACTCTGACAATCTGCTCTCTCTGACTTTTCTCATCCTAGTAGCTTCATCTGGTCTGTACCTGTTTGGCTGTGACACCATCATGGAGAGAAATATCAGCTGTGCTGCTGCCATCAACACCTTTGTTTATAGGAGGTTTCTTCCTGTTAAAAGGGAGTTTTTCCTCTCCACTGTTGCTACAAAAATGCTTGGTGTGATGGATTCCCTTTGAGTCAAGGAGTCAATGCAATCAACTGGTTTTCCTTAGATAGAAAACTTTGAATCAATTTGACTGTATGATCTGGTGAATTGTAAAGTGCCTTAAGATGATGTATTGCGAATTGGCGCTTTATGAATAAACTGAATTAAATATATTATTGTCAATAAAAATGCATGTGTAAGTGTTTGAATGTGTAAATGTTAGTCAGTAAAATGTTTCCTGATGTCAACTCATACATGCACGTAACATCAGATGTTTCATCTGTGTGAACATAAGTTTAGAAGTTATGAATACAAGTGCAAATCATAAATGTTCAAATACGATTCTGCAAGCCCTGATATAACTTTGAATTCTTGTTCAATGGTGATTGATGAACAACCTTCAGGTGCAGCGCCCCCAACTGGTAATGAGTCCAGGTAACTTGTAGTTGGATACAATTTCACTTGTATTAGAAACTTCTGAAGTTGTTTTCTCACAAATGAAACATCTTAAGTAACAAGTATTTATGAGTTGGCACAAGGAACAAATACAGATCTAACATTTATACTTGTTTATTTACCAACATTTACACACCTAAGTTTTATTGACATCTGTGAGATTAGATTTATGTTGAGACCTAATCGTCCCCCTGGATCTGTTCAATATTACTCTGACTCTCACTTTTGGTCTCCAGGACCAGTTTAACTGGATCTATACTAAATAATTAGAGCAGAATATATTTTATTTTCATATACACAAGTATGGTGAGAATAAGGGAGCTGTATCTCAGTGCAAACATGCAAAGAGTAAAGTGTATTTCACAAAATCAGAGGTTCTTATTGTCACATCTATATTTACGACTGAAGTTCATGGAAAGGTTTGATGCACTGAAAGTCAATGAATAATATTCTTATCAGTCACTTTTATGACAGGGTGCATTTTTAGGTAAGAACATACATTTATTTTAAACTTGCACCAAAGGCAAAATGTCAGCAAGATTTGAATATAACATTGTAATAATGGCAGCATGAAGAAAAGAAAAACACTTCTTGTGTGCAGAAGGTCATGAGAATTCAAGTGCAGACAAAGTATTTGCACTAAAGAGGCCAAACAAACAGAGGATGCAGTCACAAGACGACTTGGCATAGAGCCTTGGCGCTGACTCTCACATGGACGGATACAAACACACGCTCCTCCTGACCGGAGCGGTGCAGCTGAAGCTGCTCTGTCAGGTTGTTTACATCCTGGATGTGCGCTTATAAAAGACAGGTGGTAAGAAGAACAGAGTGATCTGATCCAAAGAATTATCTGCTCTAAAACCTTGAGATACGGCACGTTCAGGCTCCTTATGACGCCTCCAGATTGGGAGGGGTAGTGGAAATCTCCACCTGTTGATTTATAGCTCTTTGCAAGAAGGCATTCTGAACTAAACCAGAAAGTCAGTTTAGCTGGTTAACTTATTTATCTCAATGTGTTAAGCAGCAAAAATAAGCTACTCATTGACTCTTAGTTACGCAGTAAGTAGGTAAAGAGTCTCAGTGTTAGAGATGAGGAATTCATTAGCAAATATGTGATACTAAAAGAGATACTATACTTACTGCCAACTATCCTGTCAATACTATTTCCTAGATGGAGAACATCACTAAAACTATTTAAAGTGTGCAAAAGATGGATTGAGGGTATCCAGTGTCCTCTCATTTCTTCAGCTCGCTAAACATGGTTTCTGTGGAATTGGGGTCTTTTAAGAGAAACAGGCCCATAGCACCCAGGGTCCTACTCCGTACACAAGGGTGGGCATAAAGGGAATTTCCACATGTTCATTTCTTGTTAAAGCCAAAGCTCTACCAGTGTGGTGAAGTACAGTTTTAGTCAAATGGTCATAGTTATTTTATTTGAGACTTTTTCTTTTTTTTTTTTTTTTTTTTACATCAGTAGCTCACTCTGGGTGAATACAAAGTTTTTTCCTGAAAGATGTTTGTGTCCTGCTGGTGTGTCATTTCTTATTTCTGTGTTTTATGCTTTTTTTTTTTTTTTTCACTTTTAAGTTGGAAAATCCCTTGGTGTGTATTAACATTCACAAAGCGGGTATGATACTTTGCATGAACACAGGGGGTAAACATGAAAGTAACTAGGCCAGCTAGCACCTCCCAGCAAAGTGTAAGAGAAACTAGGAAAAGTAAAAAGATCCAGTGTGTAATAAGTGAAAAAGTATCAAATTCCAAGAAGGACGAGATTGGACCAATGCTCCAGGCGCTCAGATGTGACTGTTCAGTTGATGTAAATACTGATACCAGTCACAGCAGCAATTTTTATAGTCTCTACTGTCTTCTACTGGCTGTATTCAAACCATGCTTAGCTGTAACTGTAAAGCAAGCCATTGCAGGATGTAGCAACCTTTATTAACTAGCTGCCTCCAGGGACAACATGCCCAGCCACACCACTGAACTTCAGCAACTCCTTTGTTTCTGGTATTTCATTACTGGACAGACTAATTAATCCAGGTGTGTATGGCCAATGTCCCCATGGATGAAGTTCAGGAAGTAGAGGGGGTTGTTTGATTTCAGCGACTGCGTCCTCCAAGGACCCGGTCTACCTGGACCGGGTCCTTCGAGGGTGGTGAAAATAAGGCCAGAAGAGTTCGGCTATGAAATCAAACAGGTCTGACTGTCACTGCCCTTCACTCAGCGTATGCTCTGTCGCCTAGCAACCATGATAGTTTACACCCACAGCAGGCAAAAAATGGATGCCGGACTTCTCACTTCTGCTCTGCGTGCCTACATGTTTGAGGAGCTTAAGCACCAGTGCCATCTTTACAGATATCAGATTTATAGTCCCTACACTGCACATATATTGGAATCTGTGCTTAAATGTCAGCCATTTGCACAAAGACAAATAAAACCTTTCAATAAATCAAATTTTATCTAACATATAAAACAATTATTTTCATTTATTTCAGACGGAACTATTCACATACTTGTATTATATTAAACTGCACTTAAAATATTCACCACTGTTCGTCACTATTTCCCTTTTTCCTCTGTTGGACTCACAATTAATCATGGGATACCCAAGGCTAGGTAGGATACACCGGACCTACCTTCAAAACAGGCTAAAAGAATGTTGCATTGGTTGGCCGCATAGCGAGGAGTCTTGGAATCCGAACAGATCTCGGTTATGATGTAATTGGCTGACGAATCTGGCCTTTGGAGGATGCAGTTGCTAAGATCAAATACTTTTGGTCTTTTTCACATAATTGTATAACATGACTATGCACCTTAAAAGTCCCAGCATAAAGGCTGATTTATACTTCGAAACCAGGTCTTCTGCGTAGGTGTCCCCGCCCCCTCCGCAGACACTCCGCTGCACCTCTCCTAAATTGCAATTGACCGCAGACAACACCGCAGACAGGAAGCCGGCTTGTTTTGTTTTTATGACCAAAACTGCGGAAAACAACTTGTGAAGTTTGACCAGCTAGAAGAGCGAAATGCACGAGAACGCTGGGACCATTTTTCCACCTGGATCCCTGCTCTTTTTCACCCTCATGTCCCTCCGTTGTCACACAAACCTGCCCCCATTACCTCACGGCCTCGGCCGTATCTAGACCCACAGCTAGTTCCTGATTGTCCAGACCATGCTTCAAAATTGAGCATAAATCAAACATATCTGCGTCATACCTGCAACAAGCTCACTGCCAAACACTGCTGCGGGAATATAGCCAGCCTTTTGCTCTATATGAATGTCTCATTTTGGAGTGCATCTGAACATGGCTGACTGAAGATTTACTTTACCCTAACAGTCACTGGCTTTTAAAACAAATCTTAGATTGATACATTTTAGACATAGATTTGTGCAAATGAATTTTTTTTTATTCTGTCATTTTATTTTCCTGTCTTATGAAGTGTTTCTGTGAATGTCCAAAGGTTGGTAAATACTACTACTGGCTGCAAAAGAATTGCCTTTAAGGTACCAAACAAAGTTGTCAGGGAAACAGGGAGTGGTTTGTTTTTATTATAGCTACCTCCAGACTGATCAAACATGCTTGAGCCCATCCCGACAGCCCCCGGTCAAACCCTGACTCTGAGCTCTCTTCCCCTTCATTATTGCCATTATTTACTTCTCACTTTTCCCTACAACTGTTATCACTTCTATACTGAAGAAATCTGGCTCAGATCCCAACAACTAAAACAATTTACACTCCATAAATATTTTAAATACTACAAAAACTGTTTCTTTGCAACCTTTCTCACACTTAGCTCACAATAACCTTAGCAAGCAGTTCCCGCCTGGTTTCTTCCCCTGCTGCAGCATTAAAACCACTCTGAAGATAAATAATGATGATCATCTGATTTCAGCCGAATCTGCTCTACTTTACATTCCTATTCTTCCGGATCTTCTGCTGTCCTTGACACAACTTCTCACTCCGTTCTCTGCAGAATTGATCTTTAATTGGCATGAGCAGCGGTGGACTAAGTATACAGTAGTACTTGAATACAAGTATTGATATTCTCAAATCTACTCAACTACAAGTAAAAGTTACATGGTCAAACATCTACTCAAGTTAAAGTATTGAAGTACTCACGTTTGAAAATACTTAAGTAATCAAAAGTGCATGCATTTAAAAGTACTTGAGTATTCAAAAAATATATATATTTCTAATATCAGTATATTTCTGTATAATTTTTTAGAGTAATTTTGAGA
>NW_015150505.1:289115-298247 GCF_000732505.1 Cyprinodon variegatus
TGCATGAATTATATACAATGCCTTCAGATATATACTGTGGATGGTAAGAAATAAAGTAGGAGAGATTTAATGTGACTTACGTATATATATAGAGTATCTTATGTGCAGTAACGTTGTGGCAGGTAAAGTGTGGTGAATTTTGGTTATCTTGATTAAGTCTTGAGGGGTGAATGTGGCCTTGAATTTGCAATGAACACCATGACTTCTCAGTCTGCAGGTCTGAAGTAGTCTGCGAGCAGAATGGGAAACACTGAGGGTCTTCCCCAGTCAGTAGCTTCTCCATCAACCCCCTCACTACACTCACTGTGAAGCACTCTGGCAGCTGAACTAAGTCCACTCCTCAGAGCTTTGGAAATAGGACTTTCTTTGCACAACCGGAACAGGAAGCTGTCATCACCATGGTAGCAGTTAAAGAGGAACACCGTTTTTTTACATTGGACCCTTGATTTTATGTTATTACATCATGTTTTACTCACCCATATGAGTTTTATGTCATTTGGAGCTGACGTCATACACTCACCACTTTGTTTAAAAAAAATATAAATATAAAAAATATAACCGTGGATGTCTGGGGGACAGTGATTTGCCCACATGTTATGAATGCTGGCGTACCATAAATGATAAATTATGAACAGTTTGGTTTGTGCCTTCAAGTTGTTGCCGATAGGAAGACGTTACTTGGACAGTTCAGTTTAACCTTTGTAGCCTGTAATGATTAATAAATAAATATCAAGGATACTTTAGTATTAAATTAGGTCCACGTTTTTGAGGTTTCAGTTATGACCTAATTTGTAACGATAGCGATAACATGTCAAAACAATTGCACCTTTGACAAAGTGATTTCTGTAGCCTGTGTGAAATAATATTGGTTGTTTCTTTATTCAGTGAATGTCTGCAACAAATAGGCAGAATTTACATTCGTACCTCCCGTCCTCCATGGCGACCATAATTTGGTGCTGCAGGTGCTGCTTGAGCGGGAAGCAGGTCCTCACTCGCTGTGGAAGGCCTTATAAGCTACTTATACATTATTGGATTCAGATGGGACTAAATATGGCCGACCCTCCGCATGCACGAGCAAATGGAGTGGTTAGTGGGTTGGAGAAGGCAGTAGCCTGAGAGGGCTATTTCATATTACGAGAGGCTGTGTAGACATTGTCCTACAGCAGGGGTTGGCAACCCATGGCTCGGGAGCCGGATGCAGCTCTTTAGCGTCCCCCTCCCTGGAGCTTTTTCAAAATTTTCAAAAAACAATTAATTCTGTTTTCTAACGCTGTAAACATTTGCATAATGAATATAATTAAACAATAATTTGCGTCATAGTCATAGAGATCAGTGGTCACAACTTGCAACCAGTGTGGCGTGGTGCCAGGCAAACAAAGCTGCAGGTGTGTCTCAGACCACGGATTCCAAAGGGAGAAAAAGGAAGATGGCTGATGATTTGCTTTCGTTATCAATGCGGAAGGATTACCTGCATTTTTGCTTTGTAATGAGAGGTTGTAAAAAATAAAAATTTGGAAAGGCATCTCCAGGAAGGCTAAATATGCAGCCCACCGCCAAGTTGTGAGTGAGAGAAAAAGTGTGATTGCAGAACTTCTGTAAAAATTTGAGTATAGCAAATTTAGATTTAAGAAGTGGATTGCATCTCCACTACTGCTGCTAGTTTGGTTGCAAGGCTGGAAAACCGTCCACAGATCAAACAGGTAGCGCTCTGATGCAGGGATGGGAAACTTCTTCCATTTTTCCCCAAATCTTAAAAATAAAAATCGCACCCAGGAATATTGGTGAGGGAGGATGTTGGATTTCAGGGTTAGAGAGCTCTGCGCTGATGGATGTCAGTTCCTGCTTGGTTCCTAATGACTCAAACAACTCCTACCAACAGAAACACGTCCACCATAGAAAGATTCCTTTATCATGTTTCTATAGTTTTATCAATGCAACCAAACTCACCGTGCGGTGAAGGGCGGTGAAACGGCGTGCGTTGAATTCCACGTGGTGAGAGCGTTCACTGCTCCTCCCTCACCTCATGCTACTATGTGACATTTGCTCCAGGATAAACATTTAATCACGAATGCTTATTATATATTTAAGCCCACATAGTCCTTTTCTATTGTGTGATAATAAACTTAGAGCCCGTATTGCCATACGAGGCTGATAGAAGACTTTAAAATTTTTGCAGCTACAGGCAGGTTATTATAAATTTTTTGGTTCAATATGGCTCTTTGAACAGTTTGGGTTACCGACCCCTGGCCTATAGGAAGTTAACGGTCTAGCGCCCCTAGTGGAAAAAAATACACAGTGTTGTTTCAAACTGTACAGTGACAAAAACTGAGATCTTCGCTGTAGGAACTAGATCTTTACTATAATAGGTTGACAGTTCCTCCCTTTCACTTAGTTATTATTGTTCCTTTTTTTTCTTTTGGTCATCCTTCATAAGCTTCAGAGATGCTGAATTCATACTAGAAATTCTTCTTTTAACATCTCCCCATGTCTGATCTTCAGCCAGCCTCAAAGAGCAAACGTTACCCTGACCATCCATCATCCAATCGAAGTCATCTTCCAAAACCCTCCTCTTTTAGACCACTTGGTCTAAAAAGAGCTTCATCCTTCGAAGCAGCATTATATTTGCTGTAATATTAACTGCATTGGGACATCCTCAACATGTTTATGGAATAATAACGTCATACAAAGTGCGTTTTTTTATGTCTCTGTGTTCAATAAATATATAGTAATAATAACATGTTAGAATAATAACAACTTATCCTGGTTGCTTTGATCACATCATTTCATACATCATTTCTACGTCAGATAAGGATTTTAAAAAAACAAACAACAACAACAAGCACTCGTGACGGCAGTCACAAGTGGAAGACTACTGCAGACAGGTCAGACCTGTTCCTCACCTACAGGAGCATCTGACTGCTGCTGGATGGTCGAAATGAGGTCAGAGGGTCACGGTTTACACTCAGCAGAACAATAAATACAGAACCCCACAATCTGGGAGAGGTGAAAAATACAAACCTGTGAAAAAAAATCTGTTTTTATTCTCAGCTAAAAGTTTGAACAGGAGAGCCAACCAAAAAGAAATGATAAAAACATGCAGGAAGGAATTGCATGTCAGGAAGATGGTGTGAAAAACTAGCTTGAAACCTAGAATCTTTAAAAAATAAACGCAGATTTAGACCTATAAAAATCTTTACATTAAAAACACTGTTCCTGTTTTTAAAAGACTCTTTAGTCCAGGCTTTTAAAATGTAAAAGAAATCAACCGCTGACTCCAGGGATGAGAAGAAACTAAAATATTTACACTTGGATTAGAAACGGATGCAGCATGAAAAATATAACTGTATTTTAGGAAACAGAAAGTAAGCAATAAAAAGCAGCATCTAATGATTTCCTGGTTGGAAATCATGGGAACTATTATCTACTTCTGTGTATAAAAAAATTAATATGACTCTGTGTTATTCCAAAAGCCTCTCACAGCCTTCAAGTTAAACATTGATTTAACTTAAACATTGATTTATCAAAATATATACTGTACTATGCATTTTTCTATTTTCTATTATATAGAATAATAAATCGGTAACCATGAAAACAAGATGTGTAAACAGAACTGTTTGTGGAACCTGTGTGAATGTGACAGGATTTATTTATTTTCATATTGCTGTAGACGTCTTGCCGTAAAAGATGGGTTAACTTTTCAAGTCATGATGTTTAGACATTGCAGATTTGAAAGTGGAGACATTTCTAGATTCTTCTGCAAGAAATAAGAAAATACAGAAATCAGAGGATGGAAGAATGATAGAGAGGTGAAGGAGACCACTGATAGGAAACAGCTGAAGAAAGAATCGGAGAGAAAGAAGACGATAAACAAGAAGGAGAACAGAGCAGCCGATCCAACTGGACCACCTGCTATGTGTTCATTTTCCCTATAAATCCCAGGGCAGATATATTATATATGCGCCTCTTTTTGAGGTATTTAACTTCTGCTTTTTGACAAATTTTTCATCTGTATTTATCTATTTTATGGAACATTTATATTTCTTGGTTAGCCTTTCTCTTAAAGTTGTCTTTGTTTCTTAGAACACAATATATTTATATATTTTTTATGATTTGTTGATTCTCTGATAGAGATTAGTATGATGGTAAGGAGACGTTCAATGTTTGAAGATTAGAGGTCATCTCTAAGGATAAATCATCAAAACACCAGGAGAATGATATCAGCCATTACTGAATCAGACGGTAAAGCAGGCAATAAAGATATTCCATAGGTGATTAAGAAAAGACGAGATAACCTTTGACATTTCTTTTTCTCCTTTTACATTGTTTTATCATTCCAGAGACTTTTTATTTATTTTTATTAGAAACAGTCATCCTGTGTTTGAATTTAAACAGACCCTCTAAGCTGATATCAGCCTTCTGTTACTTATTCAATGACTTCTTGCTTCTGAAACTTGATTGTGAACTAAATGTGTTAAACTGGCTATTATTCAGGCTTAAGTGTCTCCACTATAAACACCTGATCAAATATAAGGTACCATTTTGACAAAGGAAGTCCTGCTGTAAGGATCTTCCTTCACAGTTGACAAAACCAAGCTGGTTTATTTTAATACTAATGAAATACCAGTGAATTTCACTGAGCGTGTTACATGTATTATGCTGACGAATGGTTTCAGTCCTGTGGAGTGATCACACACGGTAATTTCCCAGCGCTTCCTCTAAAACACACTTCCTCCTTAGAACTACGTTACTCACTGCGACTGCAGCAGGTCTGGATGTGATTGGCTGCCTGCAGTGGAGCCACAGCTGGGACGTTTCCAAGGAGTCTGACTCAGGTGAACAATAACCTTAGAAAGAAGTCCACGCCTGCTCACAGTCATTTATCATGTCACGCCACTACAGCGGATGCTCGAGCTTTAATATAGGACTTGTTTTCCTTCTGTTTACTGCTTTGGACTCATGTTTCTCATTCATTAAAGAGCAAACTTTCTAGCTGCTGCTCCAAAGAGGAAAAAAAAAAAAAAGATTTGGAGAAGATTTAGACTTTGGTGTTAAGAAAACTCATAGGACTCCAAATCATAATCGTTCAAACACTTTTTAAATGTTCCCTGTTTAAAAATTTAATAAGTACCTGATGAGTTTTAACACTGAGTCATAGCGGCTGATAAACTCCACACTAAAAAGGTCTGCAATGACTTTAGCAAAATGTTTTACTGAAAAGATACAGGATATTAAAAAAACAGCCTGCAAATAAATAAATTCCCATTCCAGTACCAATGCTGACTTTAGTTAAAATAAACTCTCTTAAAATGTCCCAATTCTGTCCAAATCTGTCTAAGTCAATAAACTGCAAATGTTTAGAAGAAACTAGTAGCTAAGCTCCTCTTTAGGGTCTGATTTGATTTAAATCATAAACACATTCCTCATGTCAGCTGTTTTCCCCCAAGCCTTAAAAAAGGCAATTATCAAAAGATCATTGAAAAAGAGAAGCTTAGACAAACGAATCCTGCTGCGCTACAGGCCCATTTGATACCTTTGAACACTGGATTTTATCAGAGGGTCTGGAAAACTGGGTCGGCCTTTCTCGTTCCGCACTAGACTGGTTTAAATCCTACCTGAAGGACAGGGACTTCTATGTGTCAGTAGGGAACTTTAAATCAGAGACTAAAAAAAAATCACATGTGAGGTTCCTTAAGGCTCCATTTTGGTTCCCCTCCTATTCAACATCTACATGCTCTCCTTAGCTCAGATTATAGCAAACAACCAGATCAGTTACCATAACTATGCAGATGACACAGCTTTACATCACAATGTCACCAGGTGACTATGAACCTGTCAGAGCGCTAGCTATAAGCTTAGAACAGATCAATATGTGGATGTCATAATTTTCTACAACAAAATAAAAATAAAACTGAGGTAAAAATTTTCTGACCAAAAGAGGAGAGATCCAGAGTTATCTCATAGTTTCAGCTACTAAATCTAGAAACCACTGATTATGGCTGAAATCTTGGTGTCCGTAAAAGTTTAAAAAACAATCCACTGGACTTGGTTTCCAAGGTTTCCAAGCAATACAAGGCCTCAAACTCACTGCAGATCCAGACATTATCTTAGATCTGCCTTTGACTGTTGAAGTTAAACTGTTAACTGTGGTATTACGGTACTAGTTTAAGATTATGGTCCAACTACTTTATTTTCTTCTCTTCGTAGTTTTTTTCATGTTTTTTTTACTTGCTGTTAATCTGCTTTTTTTGTGGTCCAATTGTTTTATTTAATTTACAAATGTTTTGGCTTTTATTTTTCTTCTATTTTATTATCTAATTCATGTAAAGAACTTTGAATTTTCCATCTACTGAATTTCGCTATAAAAATAGAATTGAATTGCCTTTGTAGATCTTGAGCAATAGATTGTGGAAAAAATGTCTGTATGTTTCTTTTAAGTGCCCCTCCAGCCCTCATCGGGCGTGTGAGGGACGGTCTGTGATGTCATGTCACAATGAGTCAGTCACCTGCTGGTGAGTAAGAGCAGAGTTCAATTCATCCAGTCTAGACACAAACAGAAGAACAGAATCACCTGAAGCAGTCTGCCTCACTGAAGGAACATGAACAAACAGGGATCTATGGAGTTAAAACTGCACCTTTGTGTTTTACAGCATGTACACTGTTTTAAGATAACACATTACTCTGGTTCATCCTAAATAAAATCTGTTTAACCAACTGGCTTCACAAACTCCCCTGAGAAAGCATGGTGGAACATGGTGGCGGCCTCAGCTTGTTGTGGGGACAGGAAAGCCGGTCAGGGTTGGTGGAAAAATGGCTGAGGCTAAATACGGGGAAAACTTCGCGAGAAAAACCTGCAAGATATTCGAGACCGGAGCAAATCCATGTGCTAAAATAGCCGAGTCAAAGTTCAGACATAGAGGTAATAGATAATCTGTGACCAGACGTCAAAGATGCCGACATCCCTCATTTAGCTTGACCTACTTCTCAAAAATGTTCAAAGTTCGATTCCAGCTGTTATAAAGCATTATAAGCTCATTCATGTAAAATTACCCAAATTGCATAGTGATTGTAATAAGACAAAAAAAAAAAAAAAAGACAGAAAACTACACCATTGTTGGACGGTTTCTCCTTTATTTCTTTAACTATCCAACTTTATGAACTATTGTTCCCATTTTAATAACAAGATAAAAATGTATATGAAGACATATTTTATTAATAATGAAAATACAAAAGTTGGATAATAAGTAAGCCAATTTTCCTTAAAATACATATATTTTCCCTTAATTTGCACGGATTGGTAAGATAATTTTTCAATGAATTAATATTATTCACATGTATAATAAGAAAAACAATGTGTTTGCTTAGTTCAAGTTCATAATATCAAATGATCATAATTTAAGGACAAAGACACCTATTTGAAGATTATTTTTAGATGAATTTTTGCAGAGAAGGGGAAGTCTGACCCTGAATCACTGTGGTGATCAGCTTCTCTTTTAACACTTAAACGTCTGCAGAGGGATGAGTTTTAGCATCTTCTCTCTGTGACTCACAGGCTGGTACATTTCCAACAGAGATACTTTGTCACTTTGTTTCACTTTAGGGGAAAATAAACGCTACGTAATGCCTGCAGTTATATTGCATCCCACATACAAACGGCCAAGAAATATTCACCATAAGAAAGGGGAGAGCTCTGGGTGATTATTATAATGTGTCTCATTGATTCAAACTGGAACACTTTTGGTTAACTTTATTTTATAATTTTGTATTGATCCAAATGGAACAGAGTAATCCTGACAATCAGGTTGACAGCAGTTTTTCTTCTGGTTTTCATCACACTTTAGTTACAAAAAATAATCTAATTTAAAATCTATATTTGCAGAAAAAATATAAAAAAATATAACAGAAACTTTCTTATTTTTTCCTTCATTCTTTTATTTTTCTAAATGCCTATTTAGGTTGTCACAAAAAAGAACATAGCAGGCAAGAATACCGAGCGTACAAACCAGGTGAACACATGAGGGTGTTGTGCAAGAGTCATTAAACATACCACATAGCATAGAGTTAACATAAGGATGGAAATACAAACAGTTTCCGCATTACAATATTCATTTTTTCATTTAGCCTGTTTTGGAAAAAATCCGCTTTTGAAAAATTTACTCCCCAGACCCCCTTTTTGGGATGCATCCAACAAAAATTCTAATATAGCTTTTATTTTCAGCATTTTAACTCTCCCAGAAGGTTTAACTAACAAAACCTGGTATAGAGATAAGTTATTTCATTTTGGATTATTCGTATTTATATGCTTTATGTTTCAGGGTGACAACATGATTGAAATAGTTCAGTCTTAAACAATTAAACTGATGGGAAGATGTTGTCAAATACTGCAAAATTTTAAATAAAGATCAGTTCTCATGTGAATTTTTCCCCCCAAAATGAACTTGAGCTGTATCACTATGGAAGAGGATTAAAGCCATTAAAAAAAGACTAAAATAAAAAAAAAGGCTATTGAATTCTGACTTAAAATGTAACCTTTAATCTCAGAATTAAAGGTAACATTAAAACTCCATCGCCAAAACCCTGGATTTTCACTTCATTTAAATAGGAATATGAGGTAATCATAATTCTATGAGAATAATTCTGACATTAAAATCAGAATTAGTCAAATTCAGATTAATTAGCAGACTTTTGTTTATTGAATTTCTGTTTTTTTAGCTTTTTTAATGGCCCTTATCCTCTTGTTTTCATTTATCTAACATGAGTTCTTTGATGGGTGGTTCTGCATTTAACAAATGTGCTTCACCTTATACTATTTTATTTATTTTATTATAATTTGAGTATTCTTGCTGATGTAATGCTTTAACCCGGTTGCCTTCACTTTATACTATTTTATTTATTTTATTATAATTTGAGTATTCTTGCTGATGTAATGCTTTAACACGGTTGCCTTCACTTTATACTATTTTATTTATTTTATTATAATTTGAGTATTCTTGCTGATGTAATGCTTTAACACGGTTGCCTTCACTTTATACTATTTTATTTATTTTTATTATAATTTGAGTATTCTTGCTGATGTAATGCTTTAACACGGTTGCCTTCACTTTATACTATTTTATTTATTTTTATTATAATTTG
>NW_015150505.1:298524-306599 GCF_000732505.1 Cyprinodon variegatus
TTTATACTATTTTATTTATTTTTATTATAATTTGAGTATTCTTGCTGATGTAATGCTTTAACACGGTTGCCTTCACTTTATACTATTTTATTTATTTTTATTATAATTTGAGTATTCTTGCTGATGTAATGCTTTAACACGGTTGCCTTCCATAGTATTGAAAGTACGTGACAGCTCTCAGCTGTTTGCAATCGGCAGGATGGTTGCGTGATCCTCAAATCAGGAAGTTTCTGGACTTATTGCTCTAAGCCCCGCCCCTCCTGGCTGATGTAAGGTGAAGCCCCGCCTCTTCTCTATAAAGTCTCTCCACTCTGCCGGTTTTCTAGCCACTCGTTTTTACTACATGGAGGAAACATCGAGAAAACAGCCGGAGGAGAAACGGGAGCTTCACATATCACAGTCAGGATGGTCTATATCGCCGCTATGCCTTTTGGACACGGAGTGTCGCTCATGACGGAGGAGGAAAGTGTGGCGGAGATGATTGGGAAGTACTTCTTCCAGCACAAAGCCTTGGACCGGGTGTCCAGTTCGGCCCGGCGGGGAAGCGTCGAGAGCTGGGATGAGAGAGAAGGAGGCTGGCCCTGTAAGTAACCTGCCGGAAGTTCATTAAATAACCGTTAGGATCAAATGACCCAATGTGATTGTGACCTCTGACCTTTCTCCTCCTCCTCAGTTTCAAATCTGGAGGATGAAGAGCGGCTCCTCCACCAGGACCTGACCCGGCAGATGGAGAGCTGTCTGACTGAAGCCAAGCAGTCCGTCCTCCGCTGCCAGGCGCTGCTGCTGCCCCGCAACATGATCAGCAGGGTCGGACAGCACATCCTGCGCTCCTCCGCCGATGAGCCCTGCGGGCTCCGAGGCGCTTCCATCAGGCTTTACGTGGAGAGCAAAGACGGACTGAAGGCTGCGGGGAGCGTGGTGCCGGACCCGGCTGTCACCCCCACCTTTGAGCTCTCTGTGGTGTTCAAGGTGGAGAAGGAGGACGGGTGGAGCATCTTTGACTCCGGGAAGGTGCTGAAGCTGAGGCCGGAGTACCGGCTGGTGAAGAGGAAGCTCTACTCCTCAGCCAGTCCTGTGATCCATGACCTCAGCTAGGGGCCCCATGGCTTCAGCTAGGGGCCCCATGGCTTCAGCTAGGGGCCCATAGACTCTAGACCCATTTCATGTCAGTTGTGAATGTAGAGTTGGAAACACTGCAATGTGATTTAGTCTTTTGATTATTTTTTTTTTTTTTTTACTATTGTACATCTTGAGCAGGTCCTCAACCTAAAGCTTTTGTTTTTCACTCAGTTCCAGAGTATTTTTGCACAGCTGCTTGTCTGACACTGTTTGACTTGATCAGGACTGAGCTGGCCTCACTACCAGAGTACTGTTTTTGTTTTTGTCATTTTTATTTATGAAACTTGAACTGCATAATAAATTCCTTGCTATAAAGTCTTGTCTGGACATCAGTCTCTTTAAAAACTTAAAGTAATTTCACCCCTTGGTGACAAATGATCGACCAGCCATCTGCAACCTTTTAAATCAGTTTAGAGTCCTGCTAAATGCAAATCTAAGAGCCACAAATGCTACATGGTCTTTAAATAACTTTAATATCTGAAACAGAAAATCTACTTTAAGCTGTTTATTTTGCATCTTTAGTTTTTAAATGAGGACAAGACAAAAGAGCAGAAAAAGCTGTTTTTGGAGTTTGTAAAAGTGATAAATGCTGATCTAAACATTTTTCATTTGGGTGACAAATGGAAAAATAAATGCAACTGCTAAACATTTAAGAATGGCATTCAGAACCAGCAGTTGGTTTCAGTAAAGTACAATGTAGAGGGTCCAAAGGTTGCAGACCCCTGATTTGGATTCTTTTGGATCAGATGTGAATGGATTGCAGTTTCCATGATGTTTGGAAAATGTATTTACCAAATTAGTTGACAAGTCTAACCAATGAACTGCCGTTTTTCCTAGAGGAGATATTGCTTAAACTATTCAATTTATGCATTCAGTAACAAATCAAACTAAATGGATTTAAAAAAAGGAAGCAATAATACATGCATTGCATGGCTGCTGGATGGAAAAAAGCTTGCAATAAAATAAACTGTCCTAATTTAAATCTCTAGAACTACCACCTTAAACTGCACTTAGCTATTTTGTGAAACAGAATCCAATATTTCCATCAAAAGATCAAACTGGGTCATTTCTTCTCTCCCTGTAATATCACTAATGAATAGTGAACATTTAAGCCCATACTGATAATCAGCCAGCTGATGTATCGCTGTTTATTTTCAAGAGTAAACAAGTGCGTATGGGTGGTGAGAGGTTATTTTTTTGAAACAATCTTTGGAAATTGTTAATTTCAGAATTGGAATTTTTTTTTTTAATCTGTCCTACTGGCCAGAACATTTAAACTCTGCTTCAAACCAACAAATATATGTACATAGCTCTGTAGCTTCATGCTTTGTTTTTTTTATAGAAAACCTTTCAACCAAGTAAATCTTATTAGTAAATTAATCACTGACCCATTTTTACATTTTAATCAAATCTTTTATTTAACAAATGTACACCAAAAACATAGAAGTCTCATCTACCCTCACTAATGAGCCTTCTCATGTACAAAACTCCACTTTGTACTCTCTAACACGTAACACCAGCATGTTTTTATTCCATTTACAAAGGGCTCACACACACACACATAACTTCCTAAGTGAACATTATAGTTCCAGCAATAACAAACTGTGACCCCCTCTTTCTTAAACTAAACCCACTGTTTTAGCACCCTCTCCATTCACAGTACATTAGGCTGGAAGGAGCTTAATGACGTCAGCAATCAAGAGGAGTCCATTTATGGAAAATGTAGTGATTTCAAAGCTCTCTTCTAAAACTGAAGCCCACTTCTGCAGCTACAGACTTAATAGAAAATTAAAAAATTAGTCTGATGTAGGTGCTTCTTATGAAGTGGAGGTCAGTTAAAGGTGATCCCACTTTAAGAAGCTGAACCATGCTCCTGTTTGCACACAGATCAGAATACCGGGAGGCGATAAAACAAAACCTCCAATGAATTCTGCTTTAACATGACCCATCAGTCCAACATGCAGAGCTTATGGGACGTCCACTTCTGACTGGACGCATCCAGACTCAGACGAACAAACGTATAAATGATGAACATGATCCAACCCCGCAGACGGGTCTTATTCCACCTTCCATTATTGATCCCAAACAAACTGCTGGTGTAAATGTTCTCCTTATAAAAGTGTTCATTCACTTTCATCCAATGGGAGTGACTACTCACTACCTTTAGCAGTTAAGTGAGACTATGCGATGGCGTGAAGTGCACTGGGGGTCTAATTTAAAGAGCTGCTTATTAATGAACAGAGATGTAGCCCCTTCAGAGAGAACCAGGCTGTAGAGACATCTGCCATTTCCAGAAAGCATCCTTAGCGACCAGCAGGTAACGAGTTCAACCTCTGCTTCGTCTTGTTTACTTCTTCATTTTGAGGTCAGCCTCCATGGCGCTACGGCGACCCCTGGTGCCTCCATCCTGCAGCGGAACACACAGATAGGTTTCACTAAGGTCAGAGGCATCGTTATATGATTGGGCTCCACAGAGAAAACACCTCAGAGGGACTCCTCCCCACATGAAGGATAAATCAGAGGCATATGGATGACTGAAGAAGGAAAAGATAGAAAATCATAAAAATTAAAAAAAAACAATAAAAAGAAATGGAATAAGAACATGCAGAGAGTAGCAACAGAAGAATGGGAAACCAGCATGGATCCAGTAACCGAAGTTTGGGCCACGAAAGGTTACAGGAAAGTGTGATGTGACAACAGAACCTGAAGCGTGCTCCGAGTCGATGGGTGACCTATGAGCCCCGATGTTTGGAGCTGCAACACCGTGACAGGTGGCCCGAATGTTTCCCCATCAAGCAAAACAAAAGGCAGTCATGCTGAAAATAGAAACCCAAAACAAACTGGAAAACAGTCATGTCGACTCTAATATGTCTGACTGAAACAATAACTGAAACGACATTGGGATGATTCCGTGAAGACAGCTCAGATCCCCTCAATGTTTCCACATTTAGTCAGACTCCAGCTGTAATGTGACAGAGCTACACAAAGAGGTGTGTTTTATAGTGGAGAGAATAATATATAAAAGATTTTCACATGGTTGCATAGTCAGCTTTGACCGGGCTGTTCTATGAAGCCCTCAGAAGAAGAAACACATGCAGACGTTTAAAGCAGCAAATGTTATAAAAATGCATTTCAAACAGCATAGACGACGGAGAAGAAAGTATGCACTCCAAAAAATATAAAAAGAACGCCATAAAAAGTCTAATCTGCAGTTTCTTTCCAAGCCATCTTGGTCGAAGGACACAAAACACGGTTGTTGGAGCTATTTATTCTGTATTTCTTTATCCATTTGAATTGTGTTAATTCCTAAACTTATATATTTTTTGTATTATTTACAGACTTTATTTATAGGTTAATTGTTGAATTTTGTGTATTTATTTTTTGTTGTTTTATCATTTTTTCTTTCTTTATTATGTAAAACAGGAAGAAATGTGGGTGGTCCACTTTCTATAAATGTAGGAGCCTGGTAAGGACCAGCAGGCATTTAGGTTAGGGGCCTATGGGTTTTTACCAGTGCAAGAGAGGTGACAGAGCAAGGGAATGTTTGAACTCTGTAATGTGCAAAAATATATGAAATAAATCAACTGAACATCTACAAGTTTGGACTTCAACTTCTTTTGCCTGCGTCAAAAAAACGTGACCCCAGTGCCTATAGTGGCTTATTGGAACTTTATTGGATGTTTGGTTTGACAAACAATCGCCACTACAACGGTAGTGGCAGCATTATGCTGTACAGATGCTTTTATTCATCAGGTACAGAAAAGCTGGTCATGGTTTATTGGAAGGGACCCGAAACATTTTAGACTGTGACCCCAAATTTAACAAGGCAACAGAGCAGCAATCCCCTAAAATTACATAATTAATTCACCCTGTATTCAATTATTCATATAAAGTGATGCAACAACCG
This sequence comes from Cyprinodon variegatus, assembly GCF_000732505.1. Taxonomy (NCBI): domain Eukaryota; kingdom Metazoa; phylum Chordata; class Actinopteri; order Cyprinodontiformes; family Cyprinodontidae; genus Cyprinodon; species Cyprinodon variegatus. Next base: position 303,551 of record NW_015150505.1, read on the forward strand.
TATTTTCTGGAATATAAGCCGCTAATTTCCCCCACGTTTTAAACCATGCGACTTATAAGAAGGTGCAGCTTTTCTGTGGATTTTTTCCGCTAGAAGGGGAGGTCAAAGTTGGAAATGAAAGAATAAAGGGCTAATTTTCAGTTAGGACAAGAACATGCTAGCAGCAGGCATGACGGGGAACAAATGTTCCTAATTCACACATTTTGACATTTATTTGCAGCATTAAAGCTGCTGAACCAATGAAGACACGCGGCTCAACTCTTGCAGAGCTGAAATAAAGAGCTGACGACGCGCCAGCTTTCAGCAGAAGCTCTTACTGCTGTGAGCTAACAAGCTAACAGAAGCTAGCATTCTTCTTCTTCTCTACTCCAGGGGCTTTATGTAGAGCTCCCCCTACAGGTTTGGTGGGAGACAGTTCAGTAGATATCAGTGGCTTATAGCCCGGTGTGGCTTAAATATGTTCGTTTCCAGTTTTTTTATTTTATTTGTGCGCACGGCTTATAGTGAGGTACGCTCTATAGTCCGGAAAATACGGAACAATCATTTAAAAAAAAAAAACTAATCTTTTAAATCACATAAAAATGATCTAAATCCATCCATCCTCTCTTAATTATTCTGTTACTGTAAAATTACAATTGTATTTTTAATATTTGAATTAATAAATGTTACATCTTCATGCACTTATTGTTTAAAGAGACATTCTTATTTATCTATTTCATGATACATTGTATATGATCACATTCCAATGATAGTAAAAACGTTCTCCCGACCACCTGCTCTGTGTCATGCGACCCCCCAGGGGGTCCCGTCACATTACTTTGGGAACCCCTGGGGGAATGAATAAAAACTAATTCAGGTGGAAAGCTTGTTAGAGCCTTGCAAATCCAATGCTGGGAGGTTGACTATCCAGCAGCAGAAACATGTTAAAGTGGCCTAGTCAAAGTCCACATCTCAGACGTATCCAATCTAACTCAGCTTTAGCTGTTTTGCAAAGAAGAATCTGGAATGATTTTCCTCTTTCTTTGAGAAAATCTGGTGGAGACAAAGAAGACTCCTTGCTAAAGCTTTAAGAATGATGCATCCAGAACTGGTTTACTACTATGCACCATGTGCTGCTCTGTCACAAAGAATCCAAATAAAACGTTTTTAGTTATAACCTGACAAAAATGGGAAACATTTCAGGGACTGGATGAAGAAGCTGAAGCGCTTCCGTCTGTTTACGTAGCCTTAATGTCAGCAGAAGAAGAAAAGAGACACAGACAGAGTGAGTGATCATTGGGCTTAGACCTGGTTCTGGTGAGATCTGAGGGAAGAACCTGAATACTTACAAAGAGAGAGAGAAGGAAAGCAGGAGAGGCCATTGGGACACTGTCCTGTAGAAGGACAAACATCGGAGGGGAAAAAAAGAGAAAGCAAAGACACACGAGTGTGAGAGAGCAAGTTTCATTAGAGTCAGAATCAAACGAGACGCCGAGGAAGGAGGTTACTGGACCTCATCAGATGACGAACACAGACACCCACAAAACATCAGGGAAACGTGGACACGTTTAGATTTGATATTTCCAAACAGAAGAGACAAGCAGAACACAGCCAGATTTCTAACCAATAAAGCTCCAAACTTTAAGAGAAGAGCAGAAGGGACCCTAATGACAGACCTCTGTATTTATCTACAATAACAGATTAACATGCATGAGATCATCATAAAAAAAGTTTCATTTTGCAGTTACACCAGCATGCAGTCAGACTGATGGAGGGAAGATGAGCAGCTAAACATGCAGGACTGGGATCAGCTGGTTCTGGTGCAGCATGTGGGACGGCGATGTGCATCAGGAAGGAAAAACAACATGTTGCTGCTAAGCTTTCACTTTCTGCTCAGTCTGCATGTAGAGAGGGAAAAAGAAAGATCTGCATGGTTGTGGCATTCTGCCCAGGGCAGCATGATAGAGAGCTTAGAAAAACTACAACCAAACAAAAAGCCCTTTTTATCTACCCCCTGTTAGTCGCTTAATCAAGCGCCTTAATTATTTTCAGATTTTAAATCAAATGTTTATCTTTAATATTAAATAATAATGGTTATATGTCATTGCAATTAAATATTCCAAAATAGCGAGTGTTCTGCATTTAACCCTTCGCCCAGACGGAGCGGAGAGCGAATATTAGGGGTCATGCTCAGGGACCCAGAGTGGGAGTCTGTGGGGATTAAACCTGCAGCTTTTTATAGAACCCAGCTGCTTTGCTCCGACTAAAAGACGCTCCCAAAACAACACAGATAAGAGTTAGGAATAAGAGTTCTGAAACTCTTATTCCGTATGTAAAACACAGTATATTCAAAGTATATTTAAATGCTTATCTGGACTTAGAATGAGCTCAGATCAGTGCTTCTCTCTTTTCTTCCAATTCCTTCCTCTGAAGACTGAAACCATTCCCCCCCCACTCCCTCGCTCTGAAGAATATTAAATAACGGCCTCTAAAAACTGCCATGTTTCTAAATCACCACATTTTACAACCTATGGAAACATAAAAGCTGTATTTAGTATTTGTCTGACTCCTTCAGTAAAAGCAAAGAGAGTAAAGGTTGCGTAACACTTTTTATTCTCCGATCTGATTTTTTTCCATGTCACACTGGCTGCGTATAGAGAGGCTCTGACAAGGCAGGGTGAGCGCTCTTTTCACTTATGTCTCTGTGCTATACACAAATTAAAACTATTTCCCACATTTGACTTGGACACATTATGAAAAGTTATAAAAAAAAAAAAAAAACACTGCCTCATTCTATGAAGCAAAGCCCCATTTAACGAGTCTGTGCAGCATCTCTAACCAGAACAGACAGAGAATGCTTATTCGTCTATATTAAAAACATGCGATCTACGTCTACAGAAAAGAAAAACGCGACAAATAAACGCAGTGGGGAGGGTTATATGCTGACTGAGACAGAGAGGTGATTCTAGGAGAGAGATTTTGGAAGTTAACCAAGTTTTTCTTTCATTTTTTCATAAAAAGGCGAGAGAGATACGCCGTGCTTAGTTTTTTTTTTTTTGGTGAGGCTCAA
>NW_015150505.1:308639-314173 GCF_000732505.1 Cyprinodon variegatus
ATCAGCCTATTTTTCAGTGTAGTCCTGTTTCTCTGGCTGTGACTAACTGGATGTGCTCTTTTCAACCTCTGAAATGGGAACTGGCTCAGAGCTCGTCTGCCTGATTGGTTGTTTCCTGTATGGGGCCGCCTGTGGAGCTGGTTGGCAGATCCATTTTGCATCCGTTTTCCTTTTTGTATCTCTGCTTCTGTCTCCTTGAACCCCAGTCGGCTTCGGCAGATGGCCGCTCACACTGAGCCTGGTTCTGCGGGAGGTTTCTTCCTGTTAAAAGGGAGTTTTTCCTCTTCACTTTCACTACAAGCATGCTTAGTTGCCTTTGAGTCGATATGTCGATGCAATCAACTGGTTTTCCTTAAACAGAAAACTTTGAATCAATCTGACTGTATGATCTGGTCAAACTGTGAAGTGTTTTTTTTTATAATGGAGAGTGTTCCAGCTGAAACAGGCACAGCCATGTTTGTTTTGCCTTTAGCATTTGGTTGGTTGAAGCATCAACGTCATACACATTACCGCATTTCATTGGTCTGAAACATTTCTCTATCCAGACAAATGCCTCTGCTGGCTCCCAGCAAGATACTTTTTCAATAGGTTGTGAATTCACCAATCTCACAACATTTCATCTTGCTTACAAGGTAATGAAGAACCAGCTTTGGTTGCAGCCTTTTTGACGTATGGCTCTAACACATTGGCACGTCTAAAGATTGGATTTTTTTCCTCCATCTTTTATTATTTTTTTGTAAAATATCCTTTCCTGTAGATTCTCAATTGGATGTATGTACAGCCTTTGACTAAGACATTCTAATAAATGACATGCCTACATCTAAACCAGGGATGCACACATCCACATTTCCACCTCTGATCTAATGCAGGAACCTAAATTTGGATATCAGCAGATCCTGATATCGAAACTTTAATTTATTTGTTTGAAGCTAAAGTTATTTCCTTTATGCAATTCCACTTATTTTTTTGTGTTCTTAATCCTAATTACAGAATTTTGAGTCATGTAAACTAGGGATCATAAATGTTTATTTATTTTTCTCTTAAGCTACCCATCTCATCTGAGTGCAAAGAGTTCCTTCGTATTTTAGCACAACTTAGGTGAACTGGCTTGACACTGATTCAGGATTTTCTGGAACAATGCCAATAATATTATATCTGATTAGTGCATCTAACTACATTTTATTAGCCTGGAAAACTGGTTCAGCCTTTCTGGCACTAAACTGAACTGGATTAAATTCTACTTGAAGCACGTTTGCATCGGGGCCACAAAAATCCCACATGGCGTTCCCCAAGGATCCATCTTAGGGCCCCTCCTAGCTGATATCTACATGCTCTCCCTAACTCAGATCTTAATAAGGAATAACGTAAGTCAGCGTCACTATGCTGACGACACCCAGCTGTACATCACCATGTCTCCAGGTCACTATGAACTCATTCCAGCTCTGGGTTAATTCAGAGAAGAAATCAACGCATGGATGGGACAGAATGTTCTTCAGGTGAATCAAAACAGGAGTAAAGCAATGTTTTTTTTTTTTTACTAAGTCAGTTTAAAAGTTAGCACAGAGCTTCAGTTAATCCAGTTAGAAAGCAGCAATCAGGCATCAAATCTGGGTGTAGTGATGAACTCAGACCTGAATCTTCAAAGGCTCATAAAGTTCCTCCATCACCTGAGGAACATCTTCAGGATGGAGGACCAATGTCTCAGAAAGACCTTGGAAAACTGATTCCAGCTTTGTTCATCTTTAGCAGAGCAGCAGTGTTTTTCACAGCTCTGCCTTAAAGTGGACCACACAGCTGCAGTTGATCCAGAATGCTGCTGCCTGCATCCTCACTAGAGCCAAAAGTAGAACACATCAGCCCAGTTCTAAAGTCCTTCCACTGGCTCCACGTATTTCAGAGAATAAACTTTAAAACACTTCTGTTGGTCTATCAATCCCTCAATGGCTTAGCTCCAAACTACATTTGATACTTGCTGTCAGTGGATCAACAGCCAGAGCATTAATAATTAGGTTTTGTGGATAAGACCTACTTTGCAAACCTAGAACTAAACATGGAGAAGCAGCTTTTAGTTCCTATTATTCACTAAACTGTAATAAACTCCCAGAAAACTAAAATCACTGAAACCTTAAATTGCTTTAAATTGAATTACTTCTTTAGAGCAGCCTTTGACTGAACTTTCTAAAGCTTATTAGCTTTCAGTCCAACTTTCCTTTCTCAATATTTTTTTTTATCATCTTATTTTAATTATTTACTATATTTAAGTCGCCTTTATGCTGTAACAGTATACGTTTCATTTTCTAACGTACAGCACCTTGCCAATGAGGCCGACTGATTACTGAGGTTAGCTGCACTGCTGGAAGGTGAACCCTGGTCATCCTCTAACAGGTTTCTTTCTCCATTGCTTTGTATTTAAGTCCTGTTTATCTTCCTCCTCCGTGCCGAAGAAAAGCACCCACACATGATGCACAATGCCCAATGTTGGGATGGTGCATACAGGATGGCGTCTAGTGCTAGTTTTCCTCTTCTAACCAAATTATTGAAGGAAAGAAAGCTTAAAATTGGTCTCATCTAAGCAAAGTTTCTTCAGCCACATATTTGTTGTTTCTAATTGTGGCAAACTGCATAAATACATTCTTTGGCTTGTTTTTTTTAAACTCTGCATGTTACAATGTGTGCGTTTGTGTTTTCTTACCTGTGCACAATGCTGTGGTAACCGGGGGCGATATCGTCTGACACAGGCTGCAGGAAGACGCTGGCGTACCTGTGATTGTGGGAAGATTTAAGAAATAGGGATTGAATAATCTTGCTAACTGGGAGATAACAGAGGCGTATGATGAGCAGCAAAGAGAGATTATGTTTTTATGCTTTCCAAGAAGCATCACCTGTGATTGGCTGCAGCTCTCCACACAAGCATGATGGCTTTCTTCCAGATCTTCTGCGCCTGGACGGCCTCCTGGTCCTCTCCACATGTGGAGCTGATTCACATGGAAGAGAAGATTAGAGAGAGAGGCCATGTGGTTCACTGTGTTTGCAGCAGTTAGTTTAATCTAAAAAAAGCATAAAGCTGCTTTAAACATCAAACATAATTTAAAATTATTTTAAATTAAACCAGAAACCTACAGCTGGGAGGAGGAGGCCGGGCTGCTGGCCAGTGAATCCACGGTGTAGCGCTGGGAGGGCGGACCGTAGCCGTCCTCGCTCTCGCTGGCGGCCCGCTCCACCTCTGACAGGTAGGGACCGTCCCCCTCCCCGCAGTCCTCCTTCAGCTCCATCCCTTCATCGGGGTCAGCCTCACTGCCCCCCTCCTCTTCCTTCACCTCCTGAAGTCGACAGAAAGCAAAGGGAGTTAAACTTTCCACCGTGATGAATCGCTGTCCAGCAGGTGTCGGTTTCTTCCTGGTTACCTTGGACTCCTTCCCTGAAACAGAACTGTCCTCTGAGTCTGAACAAGGATAAAAAGAATTAGAGACAAAATAAGGATTATTTCTGTGCATGAATGAGCAGGTGTGTGTCCGCCCCCACCGAGACATGGAGGGTTGGCCTCAGTCTGGCTCCAGTCCTCTCCTTCACTCTTCACCGCAGCGTCTGCAGCCTCCTTCACTGCAGCCCCCTCCTCTGCCACTTCACACCCAGCCGCGCCGTCGTCGGAAGCGACCGAGGAGGTGACGTCGCTTCCCGCCACCTCGGCGCCTTCCCCGCTCCCCTTGAACTGTTCTTCTCTTTTAACGTCCGGCTGGTTCTGTGTCTCCTGATTGCTGCTGGAGGACGGGGTCAGCATGCTGGGAACATCCTGATGCTCCTGCTGGACGGGGGGTTCTGAAGGCTTCAGCTCCTGGGTCTCCCACGGCCCGGGGAGGGTGTGGCCTTCGGAAACCGCTTCCTCGCAGAGAGATAGAGCCGCCTCCACGGCAGCTGCGTCTAAAGCTTCAACGGAGTCGTCCACCTGGAGGGAGGGACAGAAAACAGGATGAATCACTTGGAAAAAGCAGCGACACGCTACAGTATTAAGAAGGTTTTAACATGTCGCCCCATTGCAAACAGAAACATTTCATGAGATAAACCAACAGGAAGAAGAAACAATATAGCTTAAAAAGGGACGCAGACATGTTAGGTGCCCATTACTCTGATAGCCATAAATAAAATCAACTACAGGTTCAACTACCACTTGATTTCAGTGTAATTTACTTGGCCAATCTACCATGTGAATTAAAAAGAAAGATGTATATTTATTACAAATATTGCTAGAATGTAGTAAAAAGACATCAACTACTGAAGACTGGATAGGAATAATAAAAGAAACTCATGACATGGAAAGCGACTTTTTCTTAAACACACCTAGGAGCTAAATTGTAAAAAATATTTTAGTTTTTTCTTCTTTTTCTGAAATGACCACCTTGTTTTATTTTAATCACATATTCCAAATATCTTTGATGATCAGATCAACAGTTAACTATGTTAAAGGAGGTTTTAATTTAGCTGAGATGATGTCTATTTGTAGCCCCGGCTTGATGACTCTAATGTTTCGCATTTATATTAAGTTCTGTAAAGTTAATGTGAAAACTACAGAAATAAAATAAAATAAATAGTTAAGGCCAAAGCACAGGTAAGTAAATGAAAGTAAATGATGAAGCTCCAACAGGACTCACTGATCAAAGATCACATTAAAAGCAAACAACATCCAAACCCTTCGTTTGAGATGAACCACTGCTTTAACATTCAGCGTCAAGGTTAGGGCTGGGCGATATAGAAAAAAAGCTTATCGATTAAACTAAAAATGCATATTGATCGATATCGATAATTATTGAAAAGATTTGAAACCATATTTTATGTGCAGCTCTACCTGGACTTTTTATGATATTGATAAATGATTTAATTTTAATAATGAAACACAAACACAGACCTCCAATTAAATCTTTATTTAACCAACTTTCTTAACCATAACAGAATTGTTTTAAGGAAAAATAACTTAAAAGACCTGAGTTATGTTATTAAATACTGACAAAGAATAAACTAAAGTGACCAGAAAAGTGACCAAAATAAATATAACAAATACATAAATAAATTTTTACCGAACTTTTATCGACCTGCTTTTTTTCTATTGCGCCACACATCTATCGATCGATATATATCGTTACTGAATTATCGCCCAGCCCTAATCAAGGTCATGAACAAAAATAAAATACCTTCTCCTCTATGATGGCAATGATGTCGCCCACAGTCTCCAGGTCCAGCTCATCTCCCATGTAGGAAACAGCTACAAGATCCTCCTCAGCCAGCCCCGTCTCCTCACCGAGTTCTGCCTTCACCGCAGCTTCAGCATCGCCCTCTGCAAACCCACATGAGAAGGTCAGCTTCGCTCCACATACAGTCACATCCTAGTTCTCCATTTATTTAAAATTCCTCTTTCATTTCCAATTTAACCCACTTGATTTATGAAGTACCCTGAAGCTGTAGGGAAGCGGCTGTTCCAACCGTTGCATTTCCGAATTCTCCCGAGTGATGCACGACTTTGCATGAGTGAATAAAGTGAATGT
>NW_015150505.1:314908-333746 GCF_000732505.1 Cyprinodon variegatus
TTGACAGATGACCGTTGATATATGATTGGTCGAATTTAGGCGTACAAGCTGACGTATAACTAACTCGCCTGAATAAGATAATGAAAAAAACCCCACAGATTTTAAGACAGGATTTTTTTTTAAAGCAGAAATTTTCTAAATTTTGGTACAATATCGTGTGAGTACATTTATATACATGTTTAAGCCAGAATGATTTGACATTTAAATATCATTTCCCTATGACTTCAAAGGATTAGCTCAGGCTTTAAAGTTATGTTATTATCTTATAACTTATTAAACAACATTGTTCAATGGGTGATTATTTACACAGGAAATGGAGGCTGTGTAACACCTCTGATCTTCCTGTACAAAACCAGTGCTGAGGATAAAGCGGGTAAATAATTTCTGATCAGAGTGACTGCCCAATCTGGACAGAACACAGAGGAGAAACAAACAAATAGAAATGAGCATCTTACTGGAATGATTGTAATATATTTATCCAATGTGTTGCGAGCAGCCGTTGCGAGTGTTGCAGCTCGCTCCATTTGCTGCACATTATTATTCTCTAGTTTGAATATTTAGAGGAGTCATTGTGCAGACTTTTTCCTGTTAAAATGTGTGTGTTGGAGTTGGGAAAAGTGTAAAAGTGACTTATTTTATTTTTGTTTTGGTTCTTTGTTCAAAACATGAAATCCCACTAGAGCTCGATCTCCATGCAGCATGATTTGGGTCGTCCTGTATACTTCCATCACTCCTGAAGGGATGCTAGCATTAGCCCGCCTCGCTATCACTACTCCTGTCTGTATTACAGCAAAAGGGGCGATTCCAACAATCAGGGACTCAGCTGGGGGTCGTAAGGTGTTGCTGCTTGAGTAACTTTCTACCTACAGTGTAACAGACAGGGAAACAAACCATGGCTAACTGCTAATGTTGCTAATGCTACTCCCACACAAGTCATATTCTTTTGTGCACCCTCTTGAGAAAATAAATTGTGGTATGAAAAGGGATCTAAATGAGCTGTTTTATTTTGTTAAACTTGACTTTAAAGACAAGTGGAGAAGGATTGTGTACATAAAGTACCAAGTTATAACTCCTTAATTTGAGGTTTTCTTTCTGATTCCTTTTAGACTTGTGTTACATTTGTTATCATTTTTATCCTGTAACTGGAGGAAGAATATCGTTATACCCTAATAACCATCAAATTAAAGGGATCTTTGTTCATGTGATAAATAAAATGTGAAGAGGAGGAAAATAATGTTAGCATAAGTGGGGAAGATGAGAGGATTTCAGAGTCAAAGAGAAGAAAGAGGAGAGTGTGGAGGAAACTGATAAAGGAGAAAGGAAAGCTGCAGAATCAGTCGATCCAACTGGACCAGCTGGTATGTATTTATTTAAGGTATAAATTCAGTTCAGAGATGTTGGATTTGGTTCTCTCTGTGGGACATAACGCTGCCTGGCAGGCACACATCAGTCCAATTAAAATACTTTATTGATCACAGAGGGAAATTAAATACACAGAATTATAATAAGTGCAAATTACAACATTTTTAACATTTCAAGAAGTTCAGTATTACTATTTTGCGAAGATATTTTGTGGCTCGAAAAAGCCATTAATTATTTTTATAAATATGTAGATAAAAATTCTTTAGTGATTTAAGGATAGAAATATGTACTTTTAGTACCATAAGAACATTATTTATGGCAACCTGGATGAATATCTGCTTGCAAATGCACAATTAAGCTGATGGTACAGATCGGGTAGTGACAAAACCAAACAGAGCTGATTAAGAGGAAATACTTTGATTTGATTGGTCAAAATGATTGGAGTACTTCAAATCAAATTCACTCAGCCAATCCTAACCAGCGCCGCCCGACAGATAAAACCCCGCCTCCTTATTTGAATATGAGAAGTTAAAAACATAAAGAGCTTAAAATGAAAATGTTAAAAAAAGTCACTGAATATCTAAAGTATTTACAAAATAAAAGAGTCACAAAAAGCTATTATGAAATACATAAATAAATTATGTAATTAATTAGAAAATAAATTAATAAAATTATTTTAGCATATTTATTTTATTTCATGGGGATATTTATTAATTTCTTTTACAGAATATTAATTGACAATTAATGTATTTAATTTTGAATGAAAGCTCTCAATAAACAGCTCTCTCCTTCAAGCCACTGGGAACATTAGTGGAAAATCCCAAAGATGCGCTGCTTTGAGGGAAGCGACTGTGACATCAACTTGGAGCATTTAATGCTCTTGTCCCTTCTTTAGTTTCCAGAGCTAGCTACACCTCAGTTTGCTTACCTGTAAAAACTTCGTGACTCTGCACTACAGCTGCAGTCTGCAGACCGTTCGTTAAATTGGTTGTGTCTCCTTCGGATACCTAAAACCAGAAAATACCCGGAAAAACGTCAGATATGGGAGAGAGTAAAAGGCTTTTTTATTTGTTATAGGGATTAACAAATAACACACTAAAAGAAAAAGCTAGGGTAGGAATTAGCCTCTGCTTATCACTGGTATTTGTAATGTGAAAGCTGATCTCACCAGGCGTGGGCTGGCTGATATGAGGTTTCCCTTCTTCAGCAGCTCTGATAACAGAGGTGACGGCGGCGGCGTGGCTTTCTGCGTCAGCAGTCTCTTCTGTGGCGAGTCATCAACCAGATTCGCCAGGTCTTTTGGTCCCGACACCGGAGGGTCAGCTGCTGGCAGAAACACCCCGACCCCCTGGGCCTGACAGAGAAAGGCCGTTCTTTTTACACGTTCAGATGCAAAACAGTGTTTGAACTGCAGCGTCTCTGCTAAAATAAAGGTTTTCTATTTCCTCTGTAATTTATAAGTGCTGAAGAACAGTGCTCTTACAACTGAGTGGATGGTGGTGTCCTCTGAAGGGACGCCTTCAGTGTCCATGGGCGGCGTGGGAACCGCAGAGTCTGCCTGAGAGTCGTGGGTCGGGGGGCTGGACCCCAGAGGAGAACGGACCGTCACACTGGTGAGGCGCTTCGGCGTGTTTTTCAGTGCCTGGCGCGCTGTGGGGGAAACAGAAGGTCAAAGGCGGACATCTTAAGTCATAGGTCATAAACTGAAGGTTTTAACAGAAAATTCGAGCAGTAACTGGGAGGGAATACTGACGTCCATGAACCTGATCTCTCTGGAATGACACAATTAAAAATTTACCAGAACATCAAGCACAGCTCTCAGAAAGGTGCCCGGCTTTCCAGGCAAGCTTTGTAACACGTAGGTGTTTTGTTGTACTGATGAGCCTCATTCCCTCTGAAATTAGTGGTTAGTGTGGTTTTTAAACAATAATGCTAACAATCTTTCTCTTTTCTGATTAGCAAAAAATAAAAAGCTGTGTCTGATCCCCTGCTGTCAAACGGTGAGGCCTCTGTCCCACGCAGCTGCGTGTCTGATAGGGCTGAAAGATTTTGCCAAAAATCTATATTGCGATTTTCTTCGCGCCAAGCACAAGCATAATGATGCTTTACTCCAGCGTTTCAGTTTTTTCCTGACTTTGAAAGCCTGCTGGCCCAGAATCCAGTGTTCCAGGACTTTACTGTAACATTTGCAGCTGCTAGCTGCAACTCTATGTTCCCTTTTGTGTGATAACATGCCCACGTTAATCATATTAGCTCCATCTTAAGGGCTGGAGGGAGAAATTTAGTCTCTTACTCTTGTTAAATGTATTGTGATGTAAAACTGAGTCCCTCTGCGATTTGAAAATTGCATTTTTCTAAATTGCTATTTTATTACCCAGGCCTAGTGTCTGATGACACCATTACGCTGGGTTAGTGTTGGGGATGTAATCAGTATGACAGAAATCAGGAACGTAAACAATGGAGAGCAACACTGCCACAAAGGGGATTTTCAGCCAGTGGGCACTAGAGTGGTAGACCGAGATCATTGTCTAGCATCTTGTTGGATATATTTGAATCAAATAGCCTCTGTTTCAAATCTCAAAATGTTTAGAGAAGCTTGGGTAGAGTGTTAATGCACATTGACGCTGATGATGTGACTTTTTCCGGGGTTGTTGAAGGGGCGGAAATATGGTCAGCAAGATGTCCTGCAGTGATTTGTTCCACCAGAAGCGGCAGTAAATAAAGGTGAGTTTACAAATGACGTTTTAAAACCTTTCATTTGTTTTAAAAATAAGTTAATTGATGAAACGGACACCAAAACATCACGTGGTAAGTCAGATTTAGCCCTTTTTAAACCTGTCGGAGCGGCAGAGCTCTGTGCTCTCAGGCTCCTCTGGCCGTTATTATCTAACGGCTGCTGTTATGTCTGCCAGTCATTTCACATCAATTACTTTCTCACAAAAAAGAAGTTAAATGAAGACAAATATTTGTTTTTTTTCCTCAGTTTATCAAAATTATGAGGTAAAATTATGTCAAGTGTTTGTAAATGACTAGAAGGATAGAAAACCACTGCTGAGGCATTTCCATTGTCACATAACCTTATGCTAGTTTGTTTTTGCAGATCAGGTCTCACTGATGAACAGCTTTGCAGCACCAGCCTGGGTGTATTTTGCTTTTCTGCGTTTTGAGGGAAATCTGATCTGCTTGTGTTCACAGTAAGCAGTGTGAACCTACCTTGGTACGCCATCTCTGTGGCTTTCCTCTTCTGTTCTGCTTCCTCCTCCTCCTGTTTCTTCTTTCTGTGGTAGCAAAAAACAACCAAACAAAATAGAGAAAAGCTACTGCAGAATCCAGTGTACACGCATAAAAAAGGCCAATAAAATCATGAAAAAATAGCAATACTATCTTAGCACAATTAAGGTTAAATCCTACATCTCTAGAAGAACTAATCCTTGATTGTTGTTGTTCACGCACAGCAGAATAACTCAGATTAAAGTTAGACATATTTTTTATAAGATAGAAAAGAACCTTACAGTGTGATTTCTGCCCACAGATCTTTGAGCTGGGAGTCCATGTGACCCGACTGTATCAGTTCCACCTCCTTCTTCAGTTTTCTGTCAGGACAAGGAATGGAACAGGAAGGAAAACATTTTACTGCAAATCACCTCTAACCTTTAAGGAAAGATACGACAGGCACAGTCTTTGTTTGGTTAGTTTTGAGCTTTCAATGTGCACAGTCACATTATTGCCTCTACCAAAAAACACCAAAATTCAATTGATTAAAATATGGCAATATAAACCAAGTGGTCATCAGGATAGTTTTTAAATCATCCTTTTGAAGCCTAAATAGAACCTCACACTGGGGGCTATAAGCTGACACAAACAGATGTGGCGCCATCTGCTGGCAGAGAAGCAGAATTAGGAGAAAGCTAGACCCGCGCTGTAACGCCTCATTGAAAACTGATAGATCATAGAATAACTCAGTAAACTCCCAACAGTCAGACTGTTTTTTTCCAGCATAAATCCAGTTTTAAGCCTCTTGGAATCAAACATCATTGCATTTTTTAGGGATTTGTATTTTTTTCTTTGCAACTGTGCTGAGAGTTCCAAACTCCTCCATAGCTTCTGCTTGTTGACTAAATGTATGCATGCAAAGTGATCGAATCCAGGTGATGTTTTTTTTTTCTGCGTTAGACTGGCGATCTTCCCAGGGTGTACCGTGACTTTCGCCCATAGAATGCTAGAGATAGACACCAGTCACACAGCGATCCTGTCATATAAGCAGGAGAAGATGAATGGATGGATGGATTGATGCTTGCTTCTGTCAGTGAGCCCAAGGCAGGTGTGGCTACAATAAAGTTTGCCATCATCAGTGTCTGGGTGTGTGCGTGAATGGGTGAATGACTGAATGTAGTGTAAATTGATTTGGTCACATCGCCTGACTTGAAAAAGCTCTATATAAGTACCACACACTTTTTAAAAAAAACAGCCTCTCTGCGGTTCTGGTTTGGCTGCAGCACGGTGGCTCTGGGGAAAAAAGCTACAACTGAAAGGAGCTTGTGAGCACCATTAAAGTTGTAGGGAAGCGGCTGTTCCAACCGTTGCAGTTCGGAATTCTCCCGAGTGGTGCCCGACTTTACACGAGTGAATAAAGTTAATTTGATTGGTCGTTTATCAAGGGGATAGGATTGTTGTTGCGGTTGGTTCGCAAGCAAGTTTGGTTGTGGCCGGTTTTTCAGAAGCATCTTGCTAACCAGTTAGCAACTTAGTGCTAGTAGGTTCCCAATGGGAAATTCCATTGGGACCAAGAAGCACTAAATTGGTGACTTAGAAACGCCACTGTCAAGGAACGCTATGGACAGAGGAAACATGCAAGAGGAGGAGAGTTTAGTGTCGCAGGTCGTGGATGAGTCTCCTTCATCATACATTTTTTATTTAGAGGAGGAAAGCGGGGACGAAGATGTTGTGGAAGAGGACGCCAGGGCGGCAGAAGCTTGGTTTGGTAAAGAAAAATTTTATTGTTTTTGGAATAATTTAGGTGTTCAGGCTGATGTCTGATTAACTGGCTGCATAAGATAAGGAAAAAAAAACACAGATTTTAAGACAGGATGTTTTTTTTACATAGAAATTTTCTAACTTTTAGGACAATATGGTCTGATAAAGAATACATTTATATACATGTTTAAGCCAGAATGATTTGACATTTAAATATGATTTCCCTACGACTTTAAAAACAGAATTAGATTTAGTTTTTGTTTTTTTGTGGGCTATGTCTTACCCCAAAGGTCCAAGAAAAAATAAATAAATAAATGCTCTAAATAAACCAAAAACAACCACTGATGGTCTGATTCTATCGTCGATGGTAGATAGATTCATCCAATCACCCAAACTTAATTCACACCAGTCCTTTGGCCTGCTTGTTTGTTTTGGACCAGGTGGTTTGTATTCTAATTGTAAGTTGTATTCACACCTGGTGCAAATCGCACCAGAGTCCCCGATCTGGCCGTTAGTTCCTGACCGAAGTTTGCTGATATTTATTCATACCTGCAGAAAAGGTTCAGATCCAGGAAATAAAACAAACTGGTCCATTTAAAGTTGAGCAAATGTGGCAGGTCTGAACAGACCCTTTGATTTTGGAATTCCAAATCACGATAAACCAAAATTAAAGCCGATTTTTAATAATAAAATCAGTTCTACATGCACATAATCAAGAGGATAACAAAAGCTGATGCACCTGAAGTGTCCACTTACCTGTACTGCTCCTGTGTGTCTCTCTGTAATCTTTTTAATTCCTCAATCCTTTCACTGGTCAGCCTACGGACGATGACATCTTCGATCGTCTCCACCACCTCTCCCTTCTCCCCACGCTTGCGTCTAAAGGAACAAGAACATTTAAATAAACATGGCCTCAAGTTAGAAATTCAGTTCTGCAGCATCACTGACAATGACTGCAGTGTGTAAATGTTAATGCACTCACTTTGGTGCTTCTGTGGCTTCAAGCAGCTCAGAATATTGTGAGGCACAGTGCTGAGAAACACAGCAGGAAGTTAGCTAAAACCTAGCCTTGTAATAAATGCACAGTAGGTTTATGTCTCTTACCTTCTGAGAGAACCAGTCAGGAGGTCGACCAGGCTCTGAGAAAGGCTTGATGGCTCTGCTTACAGACACCCTTAAGGACAAAAAATATCCATGGAATGAGGGCATATTGAAGAGGAATCAGTGTGAGGGTAGAAAATATCCATGGAAGAAACTGGCAAAAGTAATGTAGGATTTTCCACCTCATCATCCATGACCAGCGTTCACTAAACATTGAAGTTTGTCAGGCTAACTACCACCATCTATGATGTGAAACTTTGAGGGAGGAAAATCTACTTTAGCTAATCACAGACATGTTAAGACATGTTTGAAACAATTATCTCTTTATTTCAACCTGTCTTAAAGACATGCTGGAGGAGGAAATGTTTGAAAAGTGGAACAAATGTTCACTAGCCAAAACACAGACATGTGTTTTTGTAATGCTAGACAAACTAACCCCACAAAAAGGGGTATGGCCAGTTTGAAATGCCAACTCTGCAATCATTTTGTCCCAGAACAGAATAGAACTATACAATTTATGATCCTATAGTAGGGAAATTCAGGTGTGACAGGCAAAGCTATAAAGAAAATTAGAGTTTACAGTTAACAGTTTAGTCTTGTAGGTACCTACAAGACTAAACAAATATGAAAAAGAACCAAAATCAAAAGATAAAATAGACTCAAGAGCAAATGGGGGAAAAAAATCTGTCTCAACAAAGAAACACTGTAAATGTATAAAGAAAGTGCTAGTTTAGATTGAATTAAAAAAAAAAAACTCAAGGTATGGAGAACACATCTTTTTTGTTGTTTTTTACAAAAAAAAAATATAAAAAAAAAACAAACTATGCAGATAACAGCATGGATGTAAAAACACTGAGTTAAAACGTTTTGAAAAGGTTAAAATACATTTTAGTTTGACAAAAAATATTGAAACAATTATGAAACATTAACCCCTGATCTAAAATATTGTTTGTATATATAAAAAAAAAAAAGGTATTAGCAGGTAATAGCTTTTTAAAAACCGGGGTTTGCAAAAATAGCCATTAAATAGTACATTAGCGATCCTGCCTCAGGAATAATAACAGCTTTCGCTCTTTCTGCTGGCAAGTGTCAGCGGACCAAAAATAAGCAAAGCTTTTGGAAATCTGGGCTTAAGCTTTACTAAACTAGGCTCTTTATAATCTTGGCACACAGATTTATGACATGAGTTGAGAGTTTGTATGCATGGCTCACAACTGGGATACATTCAGTGGATCTGTTGTCTTATATATAAAGTTTACAAAATTTGCTACATCTTAATAAGCACAATTCACAGCTTTTAATAGGACTATATGTATGAAAACAACAAATTCAATAATGCAAGTTCTGAACAGTGTTTTTCACTCTTGAAAATGTTTATCGTTATCTCACCAGTTTGGAAGAGCAGCTAGGTTTTTTTTTTAAAGTTGGAATTTGTTTTGCCCTTTATATATACACATATATCTATATTAATTGATGATTGATTGACAGCAGATTCTCTCCTTTACTATTGAGCAGCATTTTAAATCGATTTACCAGTTTTGGTCTCCACTCCTCATAACAGATGAGGCCAGACATAATTTCTCCCTGATTGACCATGGCTCTGTAGGTCCCACATTCAGTATCTTGTGTTCTACAGCGAAAAAAAGAGACAAATTAAAATGTACACAACATATAACATGTTTACTTATTAATGACAGGTACTGGATCCTACCAGCTAACTGATTCAATATGTTGGAGTGGAAGATGCGTACAGCATCAATAACACTTGAATTGATATCGTCTGTGAAATAAACTACATTTCAAATAAAGGAATTACTTTATTTTTATTATTTATAAATAACACATTTAATAACACACCCGATGATGACTGCAGCATGTTGAAGGAAAACAAGCACTGCTAGCTTGCTACGGCTAGCAAAAAAACTCCGGAACGGATACAGCTTCCCATTTCACTGTAATTTCACAAAGGCTTATAAAAACAAAAACTTGTAAATTTCATGTGAGTCGTATTCTACTAACAAAACGAAAACGGATAATTCTGGTCTATATTACCGCCTTAGCTTAGCAATGTTAAGGGGGGAAACATTCATGGAGCACACACAGCTTTCAACACTGCAGCGATATTCGGGACAACGAGGCTACTGTGCCTCAACAATTAGGATAAAATAAACTAATATGTTCTAGTCCGGCCTTACTGGTGTCTGATAGTGGCAAATAACATTAAAAACGAGATAAAAACATTACTCACTGCCGATCCCGCTCGCCATTGTTTTTGTGGCAAGGCCCGTGGAACAACATCCGCCGGACAGTTTTGGGTGATGCACGCAATACAACTTCCGCCTAAGCAGGCCGGAAAGATTAGAAAAGGACGCAAGATGCAAACTCTGCTCTCCTGCTTTGTTTTTATTGCAAAGTAGCTACAAAATAAAGATATGTTAAATTATACAAGAATCTCAAATCGATTGAACAACACAAACAGAATTAGTCAAGATAGGAGTAAACATTGTAAATTAGAATAGACATTAGGGTGCAATTAATAAAGATAAAAGCTGTAAAGTAGGAATAGACATTAGGCAGCAATAAATAACCGTCAAAAAATTATGTGTATGGACATTTGAACAACATAAAATTAAAACAAGAAACAAAACAGAACAAAAAATTAAATCAAAACGTTTCAACAAATATAATTTGACTACATGTTTAGATGTAACCAGTTTCACACACTTAGAAAAATTGTCAAAATTATTTTTCCAATGACAAAATGTGGGCTTAAAAAAAATAAAAAATAAAATCTTACATCTGTAAATGAAAAGAAAGTTTCCAAAATACTCCAATGAATAGTTTTTTTCCCCTTCTAAACCAAATAATACTGTTTCTACAAACTGTGTCAGATAGAGGAGACAGATCAATGTTCTTTATGTTTAGCCAGCCTCAGAAATCTGTCCAGAACTTTAAAACTTGGTTCACAAAAAAAGAAGAACTGTTTCAAAGTCTCATGTTTTCTTACAAAATACACAGTATTCTGTGTGTAACTTAAATGCTGATGACAAAAACTCTTTAGTTGAATATGTTTCATTCATTATTTTGAATTGTGTCTCTTTCATTGCTGGAAGCAGAGGGTAGGTTACAAAATTAGGTTTTATTTTAGAAATTTGATCTGTTATAAAGTCTTTTAAAATGTCATGTCTTCTAATTGAATTCAGGAAACATTCCTTAAAGTGAAACTCCCCATGTCACTGTAACATCTAATTTCGTGGACCTGAATACCTTCATCTGAAGTGCCAGAGTATAATAAATAATTTCTAACAGAGAACTAAAATTGCAAAGTTAAGATTTCAGCAATTTGTTATATTTGCTTTTCTTTTTTTGGCAATTTAGGTTATATTGGGGACAACAACGACCCTGATATGAATCATCATCCACCATGATTCCGAAGTTCCCCTCTGAATCCATTAATGGGCTCTATGCACAGCTCCACTACTTCCTGAATTTAAAGCAGTTCCTTTGTTTCCTGTCTTTCATTACTGGACGAACTGATTAATCCAGGTGTGTCTGGCCAGTTACTTAGGTCATACACACCTGGATTAATCAGTGCATCCAATCATGAAAGACAGGAAACAAAGGAGCTGTATTAAATTCAGGAAGTAGTGGAGCTGTGCATAGAGCCCATTGACTAACAGAGCAGATCCTTTTATTATACCAATATATTTCAAATACTGACTTCCTGATGATCGATACATTTCTGTTCCAAAAGTGAATGTTGTGGAGTGGTTATGTTTGTAATTAATTCCCAATGCAAAAGTACTGATGAAATGCAGAGGGCTTCACTGGCAGAAAGTTCCAGCTAAAGTCACATCGTAAAAGGAACACAAATCCATTCATTTTGATCGTAAAGCAAAAGGAATCTGTATATTTAAGGAAGGCTTTCTGCCACTTCAATTTAAGGACCCCATCCCTTACATCAAAATCCACCACATTTAGACCCATTCTTACAATTATTCAACCACATCATCTTTCTTAATGCAATGACATCTATTCCTCCAAATAGAATTTACAAGAATATTTTTAATTATTTGGATTAAATTCTTTCATACCGGCAGAGATGAGGTAAATTATTCTAGAAAGACCCTCCATTTTGGACAATAAAACCAAGTAATAAGATGTCTCACCTTAACCAGCTGTTAAAAATAGAACTGCAACTATCCAATGTGTTCACAAAGTTCTGATTCTCATACTTACTCATATCTTTGGAAAGGATAAATTTTATATATCTTATTCATATTTATATTATGCATAGATTGCAATGTTGGATTGTGTAATGTGCAACAGTTCCTATTTATTTACATTTAATTTTAAGCCTGAAATAGAGAATTGATTTATTCAATCTAAAGCTAATGGAATCTGTTCATCTTTTAAAAAACAGCATAGTTTCATCAGCTAACTGATTCATTTGAATTTGTTTATTTGACACTGAGATTCCTTTTATAGTACTGTTCCTAATATCGATTGAAAGAATAAACAATAATGGAGGGCATCCACAGCCTTGTCATATGCCTCTTTTATATCTCAATCCTACAGCAAGTACACCTACCATGAGTAATTATTTATTCCTTTGTATAAAATTGTGATCGCCTTAATAAATTTATTGCCAGATCAAAAATCATGTTGTTTTCAGCATAAATGTGTGATTCAAACAATCAAAAGCTTTATAAAAATCTAAAGAAGAAAAAAAAAAACTTTTTGTATCAGTTCTTTATGCTTTATTAAATCTTACTCTCCTGCTTTAAGATTTATCTATTTATCTATAAATAATGCAACACATGTAGCCTTTATGGTTCAGGTGAGAAAACAATGATCTGAGGGAATCTTGTCCTGTAACAGCAGGGATGGATGGGTTGGATTATATCAGATTTCTATAATTTCCTCTTGTTAAAAGGCTTGAAGGACTCATTCAAATGGAGATCAAATGTGCTTCAGCATGTCAACTAGTCTTGACTTCTACTGGTTCATTCTACTGGTTCATTCCAGAGTTCGGGCTGCAAGTTGCTGTTAAAGTCCCGGGACCTTCACACCTCCTACCAGGTCTTCTCTCAGTTTTAGCTTAATCCATCTTCTATCCTCTGATCTTGGATTACAAATTCTCTCCATGTCTTGCCTTTATAGTTTAATCCATCCTATGAAAACAGCTTCTCACACGATGGATTAAACAGAGCTCTGTGGAATATTCGGTTTGGGGTATTGTGTAAATCTCACTGTGCTTCTTCCCTCATCTTTCTCCCTGGTTGTGTCCTTTGTGAAGTGGATGCCTTCAAACAACATGTTGATTCATACTGAGATTAAATAACACTTTTTGTTGCAGTGAATTTTCTGTTACTACAGTGAAGGGAGACAAACTTAAATATATAAAACAATCCTTTTGTAGTTCAAAAATAAGAATATAAATGCATATTTTGTCTTCTTGTGGTCAGGGTAGCCAGGTGACATCTCAGTGGTCTCAGAAAATTGGAGGGGGGAAAAATAATATATGTATAAATAGAACTGCTCTCTCATCCCCCTCTCGTACTCCTGGGAAGGATGTAAGGCTTCTTCATCTCAAGCTTTGGTTCTCTACTGCCTTCCTGCACCTGCTGATCCACTATGATGCCTCAAAGAGGCTTCCGTCTTATGGAGAGACAGGTTATCGGCCGATAATTGGTTGGCATTGTCTTCTTTCATCATCAGGACTGTTCGTCCCTTGTTCAGCCATTCAGGGTGGGTCCCGTTCTTCAACCCTCTGATTGTTCTTTATCCCAAATACCTAACTGCAGTCTGCAGCCCTGGTGAGTTGGCATGTGTGTTGTTTGTATTTCTGGACACAGGAACATAATACAGGACAAGGTCTCAGGAAAGGATTAGATCTCAAATGTTTTCAAGAAGAATCAGAATTAAACCTATTATTTCATCTTGCCTGTTAGCAAGAGGAAGTGATATATATAAAAAAGGGATGTTCAGCAGCTGTGTTGAACTGTTCATCTGAAGCCCTGCCCTGCACAAGAAAACAGGGCCATAAGTGTGAAGTGGAAAAAAGAGAAATCTGCAATAAAAAATAAAATCTTGAAATTGAAAATTCTTTTTTCTTTTATTTATTCAATTTTTTTTGCTAATAATTTCCCCTCAGTGTATTTTTTTTTTCAAACAAGCTTTTTTCAAGCTTGTTTTTTAAGGATTCTGTGAAAAACTCAAGAGGATTTTCTCCAAAAACAAAATACCAGTACATTTCAAACCTAACAAGACCATTAGACAGAGGCTAGTGCATCCTCAGGGAAAAACCCCCAAACTAAATGTGAGCGGCGTGGTGTATGCAGCCCACTGCAGTGAGGAATGCTCTGATCTTTATATTGGAGAAACCAAACAACCTCTCCACAAACACATGACACAGAAGAGCGACCTCCTCTGGTGAAGAGTGTGCAGTACATCTACACCATGTGGACGAAGAACATTCTTTTGAGGACCAGAATGTTCACATCTGGATAAAGAACACAGGTGATTTGAGAGGAAAGAAGCCATCTATGTTAGGAAAGAAAAAACAACCTTAAGCAGAGGCGGTGGACTCAGGTTCCACCTTTCAAAAACCTACATGCAGCAATTTAGTTAATTCCTTCCCACTATCATCGCAGCCCCACACTCTGTACAGGAGAGCGGAGGACCTCGTCTATTCAGCCAGTCCGACAATCACCTTTCACGACCCCCCCATTCAGACACCTAGACAGGTATGGGGCATTGCAGGCTAACAAAAGAAGCAAAACGACCCCCATTTCAAAGGGGCGGACCCCTTCGTCTGTTCCAATTTGCATGTTTTCAAACGAAAAACTAGCCTTTGTTGGGCTACTGTATAAAACCTCAAACTCAACGTTATTCCTGACATTTTTAATTGAAAAAGATTCCTGGATGGGAAGCGAAATGTTTTCAAACTTGGAAACAAAGTCCAGTGGATTGTTTTACATTTTTTCAGAAAGTTGTTTTTTTTTAGCAAACTTTATGGCCTCGGTGAAGCTCCCTAGTTTTGCCTTTATCTGCTACATATATGCAGAGTTTTCCGCATCCAAGGAAAGAATAAATTTTCTTATCTCATTAAGCAGCTGGAGACTGAGATCTTAAATTTAGATGCATTTCTACATCTTCAACCAGCTATAAAATGAACCATTTTAAGAATTAACTCTAATTCTGCTTCATGAGAGAAATCATCACTTGATTCAGCCAGAGAAGCAGGAATCCATTGTGAATTTATCTCAGGTAAAAGTAATATTGCCAAATGTGTTTCATCAAACCATGTGTTCTGAGTAGAATCCCAAAACAATATTTGTATGAACATAAATTTATAGAAAAAATAAAATATTGTATCAACATAAGTGCCGGGGTTTTAAGACTTAACAAATTATGGGAGCTGAGAACAGAAAGAACCTTGAACAGAGAAGAATGGAGAGAAGGAAGGAGAATAGTTTAGGTCCATCGCTGGAAAAAACTGCCACATGTAAACACCTTTAAAGGCAAGGCAAGGGAAATTTATTTGTATAGCACAATTTAGTACAAAGACAATGCAAAGTGCTTTACATGATTAAAATACAGGAAGATAAAACAGAATCAAAGCAAGTAGGAAAAAAAATAAATAAATAAAAAATAATAAAAAAGGTGTCATTGTGGGCAGGGTGGGATTTACCATTTGACCTAGGCAGTTGCCTAGGGCCCCAAGTTCCTGGGGGCCCTATAAAACTCCTTTTATATATATGGTTAATACAGCTATTCCTTATTGGTGCACATTAATTGTGTTTTTGATAAAAATCCTTTTTCTGAAATGCCATCAAAAAGCTTATAATATTAAATGTGTCTAAGGGGCCCCGCCAGCAGCAGCAAAGTCAGCACCTGTTGAACAAGAGATGAACAACTAGAGAGCATTAAACCGTGGAAGGAGACGCCCCCTTATAATGATAAGTATTTAATTATGATATTGACGATCGTTCTTTTAAAAATTAAGTTTTGAATTTCGTTTGTGTATGCTTTTGCTGTTTCCAGACACACGAAGGTCCTGGGGGGGGTAGCCCAAAGTTTCTTCAACTATTGTCACCCATTCCAGGTAGGCAATAAAAAGTTCTACTGGATTCACTTTGTTTTAGTGTTTTTCCTGCTTCACAAAGGTAGGCAGCAGCTTGACAAAACCATGATAGCAATTATTTTACATCCAAGTAGTATGCAGTTCTTTATATATACACACACACACACATCAATTTCAAACAGATGGTATCGGCCAATTCTGCACAGCCAGGTATCGGGTATCGTTATTGGGGCCAAAAAAGGGCATCGGCACAACACTAATCTGTATAATGGGTCTGTTTTATGTGTTGTCTTCTCAATTCAGAGGGCTCCCTGCATGTCTTTGCTTGGTCCCCCAAATTTCCTACATTCGCCCCTGATTTGGGGGGACAGATATTCCTTATTCAGCCGAACAATCATTAAAATTTGATTTGGTTACAGTGCAAAAACACATCATCTGAAAAAGTGTTTTTTTTTTTTTTTTTTATAATTGCATCTGCTAATTGCATCAATTTTGTTATGTGTGTTTTCAGTACAGAGGCCATAGAAGGGGCCAGGACTAGTTCTACAGGGGCACAGGCCCCTGTTGGCCCTTGTCTAGAACTGCCTCTGGGTACCAAGAACCTGGCCCTTTTGTCATTATTTGTATGTAGGTAAGTGGCTTGCAGATGACAAGCTACATACATTTACAATGGTTTTAACCTGAGGTTTAAAGTCAAAGGCTCTGTTTGAATTCATGGGCTGCGTCCTCCAAAGGCCAGATTCGAAGGCCGATTACGTCATAGTGAGGTGCCGAGGTCTGGTCGGATTCCAAGACTCCTCGTCATATGGCCAACAAATGCGTCCTTAGTTTTGCCCGATTTGAAGGACGGATCTGGTGTATCCTCGCTATCCTTGGTTTTCCCAGTATTCATTGCAAGTCCAAGCAAGCCGGCTGCTCCGTGCTCAGAGGAAAGGGTACTTGGCGCCAAACTGTGGTGAATATTGGAAATGGAGTTTAATATAATACAAGTATGTGAATAGTTCCATCTGAAATGAATGAAAATAGTTGTTTTAATGGTTATTGAGTCAGATATGTGGCGGTAATGTTTGGTTTATCTAAAGGTTTTTATCTGTTACTGTATAAATAAGTTTGGCTGTAATTTAAGGACAGATTCTAATATATCTGCAGTGTGGGGACTATAAATCTGATAGGATTATAATTTTTTTATTTCTGTTTTGCACAATTTGCTTAACTAAGTATTTCTTGTTGTTGAACATAAGAGATTTGTAAAGAATATTGATTTTATTGTGATGCTGTATTTCTTAACTTTTTGGATGAAGTGTTTTTAATTTGGTTCAGAGTCTAACCATCTTGCTTTGTGGATATGAAATATTCCAAGGAATAGTAGAAGCTGAATGAAAGACATGGAAATTGCATATTTTGTCCCGTTTTCTGCTGGATCAAATGTTGAACATCTGTCTAAAAATAAATGTACTCAATCTGTTGCTCATAAAAGCTCCACAAATAACCAGTCAAGGTTAAAATTGACTTATTTGACTTTATTACTAAAGCAAAACGTCAAATTTCCAAACAAGGACGTCTATTAAAATCTCCCAGAAATGATTTCAGAAGAAATGTTAGTTTATCAGAGAACTTAGTTGTTTTTCCTCAGAGTAGCTGCAGAAGCACTGCTTCATTATCACATTTTAACACTTATTCCTCCATGACATCTTTCTAGTAAGAAATTTATAATACTAACACTTCCAAGTCTACAGTCACAGGCCAAAGACTCTTCAGTTTCCTGCTGTTTCCAGCCATCACCTCCTCATCCAGGCGCGGATTCAGGTGGGGGCGCGCGCGCACCCCCCTTTGAGAGACCAAAAGTACTTTTTTTAGAGGCCGAAATCTTAAACATCCTTCATAGAATTAAGATTAGTAGCCATTACCTGTCATCTGGAACGCGCTATGACGCCGACACCGGATATCGGCATGAATTTGAATTGCAACGCCAGGTCTCGCGAGACCTAGGCGTTGTAATAACGCGGCGTTGCAACGCGACGCGATTCAGTGATACCACAATGGCGTCGAAGCGAGCACAAGGAGACCTGGAAGATTTAAGGCCAAACAAGAAAACCAGACAACCATCTCTTTTAAGATTCTGGTCCAATCCAACAGAAGGGTAAGTAGAAACCAACTTTATCACTTTATTTTCTAAATAACAGCAAATTTATATGATTTTTTGATTCGTAAACAGTGAACATATGTAGCCAGAAAAAAAGCTGACCGAAACCCGGCGGCCGACGACAGGCAAATTAAAAAAGAAGTCCGGTCAACAAGGATCATTAGCTATATCTTAAACTAAAATGTTTGTGGTGATTTCATGAACTAAGCGTTAATCGATAAGAAAATAAAAGCATAAATTGTCGTCTCGATCACTGTGTAAAGAGCAGCCATGTTGCGCGCTACTGGTCGACGTCACTGTGCGTTGCTACACTGTGTAGCAACGCACAGTGACGTCACAGGATGAAAAAAAAGGTTGTAGCTTGTAGAGTGTCACTCTACAAGCTACAACCGTTGTGCACAGCTCCAACAATTATTCTGGATTTCGGGAGGCCATTGAAATTCGCGAGAGCTATTGTTGAAGCAACAGCAACCACGTGCATGGCAGTTGGATGTTCAATTACATCAAAAGTGGGGGGAAAAAAATGTAAAAAAAAAATTTAGTTTTCGCCGTTACGTTATCAGGCGGAGGAATATTTCCGCCAGTGTCTGTAGTGCGGCAGTTAAAAGCGCAAACACACTTCTTCAAAGCAAAAGAAACACCGAGTTAATTTATTGACCAGTATGTAATAGTTTTATATTTAAAGTACTTTCAGCAGTTAGAATTCTTATTTTGACCGGGCGTTTCCTTCAACAAGTTTCCCAATGTCGTGCTGTTGTGCTTTGTACAGCGGTTCCTACTTCAAGGAACCGTTTTGCACAGCTCCGATCAACAATTATTTTGGATTTCGGGAGGACCTCACCATTGAAATTTGTTAGAGCTATTGTTTAAGCAACAGTGACCACGTGCGTGGCCTTTGAATGTTCCAGTACATAGGGAAAAAGTGTTAAAAAAAAAAACATTACTGTTTTCACCGTGACGTTTTGAGGCGGAGGAATATTTCCGCCATTGTCTGTAGTGCGGCAGTTTAGAGCACAAACAAGCGAGTTCAGAAGTTTTGTCGTGTTGTAGTAATAAATCCAAAGTGTAGGCTTATGTCTATAATCTAAATAACACAGATTGAAATGTATCTTGTTTTCTATTCTTCAGTGGACCTGGCACAACTACAGAAAATGACCACAGCGTTGACC
>NW_015150505.1:334700-335739 GCF_000732505.1 Cyprinodon variegatus
AAGGACCGTGTTTCGATGTAAAGATAACTGAAGAGCCGGTGCTCAACCAAGCGGATTTGCCCCGAACGTTGAATTCTGAGATGGATAAACGTGTTACAGAAAATAGACTGTTCCTCTCATCAGTTGTAAAATGTATAGAGCTGTGTGGGCGTCAGGGCTTCGCCCTAAGAGGCCACCGAGACGATCCTACATCAGAAAGTCTAAACAAAGGCAACTTTCCTGCACTTCTCGAGTTCAGACAAGAAGCAGGCGATGGCCCACTTAAAAATTATTTGGACGCATGCGGTCAAAATGCAAAATACATTTCTGAGACATCTCAAAACGATTTGCTTGACAGTATAAAAGAGTATATTCAAAGCACAATTGTGCATGATGTGCTGAGTCAGGATTGGGGGCCATACTATGCTGTAATAGCTGATGAGGTCACTGATGTTTCACACTGTGAACAACTAGGTGTTTATATTCGCTACGTGAAAGATGGCATTCCTTTTGAAAGGTTAATAGATTTTGTTGGATGTGATTCCATAACAGGGGAAGCAATATGTAAAAACATGTTGACCTCTTTAAAGAAAGTTGGCCTAGATCCAAAACTGTGTCGTGCTCAAGGCTATGATGGTGCTGGCAATATGGCAGGAAGAGGAAATGGTTGTGCTGCAAACTTTTGCAAAGAATCCCCAAGAGCTAAGTACTTCCACCGTGCAAGTCACCAGTTAAACCTAGCATTATCCAAGTCATCATCTGTTCTGGATATCAAATGTATGCTTTCAACTGTTGCTTCAGTTGGTATTTTTTTCAAGTATTCACCAAAGAGGCAGCAACAGTTTGAATCTTCGCTGTCTGAGATTAACCAGGAAAGGCTTGCAGCAGGACAAGAACTGCTAGCTAAGAAGAAGTTAAAGCTCATGTGTGAGACTCGTTGGGTTGAGCGTCACACTAGCCTGGAAGACTTTCACAGCCTTTATGAAGCTCTTCTCCATTGTCTTAATGTTATATCGGAGAATGCAGATTCTGTGTGGGATGCCAAAGCAGTATTTGAAGC
>NW_015150505.1:336531-347043 GCF_000732505.1 Cyprinodon variegatus
TTTACATCATATAAAGATGATCTACCGTCAGGATCAACATTCAGGCAGGAAGTGAAGTTGTGGCGCACAAAGTGGTCATCATCAGTGGAAAAACCCAGCTCTCTCCCTGAAATTCTAAAGATAACAGATATGAAGTGCTACCCAAACATTTATATGATTCTTCACCTTCTGTCAGTCATACCTGTTACCAGTGCTTCTGTGGAACGTGCTAACTCGGGTCTTAAAGCAGTGAAAAGGTCAACAATGGGACAGGAAAGGTTTGTGGCTTTGCAACTTTTGCATGTGCACAAGGACATTCAGTTAGACATCAACAAAATCATAGACATATTTGCCCAGAAGCATCCCAGAAGGTTGACATTTGTAAACCCATTATCATAAACTTTGTAGTAGAGAACAATAATCTTTGTCTGGTTTAACTTTTTTTTTTTTTTTCAACAGTTTATCTTGTTAAAATATATTCAAAACTCCTTTGTCTTAATTGAACCCAAGTCCTTGGGTTTTTTTATTTCATGTTCTGTGTAAATATAATTTCTGGAAATAAAGAAATTACTTGTTTGATTAATTGTTGATAAGAATCTTTTTCTTCAAACTACCTTTTAACCTTGTGCATGCTTTAAAAACCGAGAGATCCTTTTTTAATTACAATAATGTAATCATGCTAATTCTACTTATGTTCATCCATTAAAATTATCAATGGATGAATAATTGGGGTAGTGTGAAAGAGTGAAGATAGTATTCTTTGGTCTTTTAGCCTCACATTGTCTTGACCCTGTGACCCCATGACCCTTAGGTGCGCACCCCCCTTTGAAAAATCCTGGATCAGATTGAAGCGACAGAGCATCTGTTTCATAAAAATGCCATTAAAATGTTTTTTTTTACGAACTCTGAATGTTGTAAAATCACATGCAATTTAGAAAACATAAATTGAAGCTCGAACCCTATAATTTACAGAAAAGAAAACAAATAAAAAACATAATAAATTACGCCTAAACAACACAAAAGACAGGTCTGCTACATGTAGATTAAAATGATTAAACAATTTGAATATTTCAGGTTGATTTATCTTCTTTCAAATTTTTAAATGCTATTACAACATCTTTTAATTTCCAGTATTTCTAAGTTATAAAAAGAAGGTATGTTCTTTTTAATTGCCAAATCAGTTTTGCTGAGATGATTAAACTAATTATATTATTTTCCTTGGTTGTTAAATTTTGGTTCGTGACTAAAATATATCAAATGTATATAGTTTCCATATTTATTTTATAGCCTCTTACACCATGTATAGTTAATACACACATAGTCTCTGGATAGATGCAAACTACATTTCGTTGCTTTGTACTTGTGACAGCGTAATGACCATAAAGTGGAATTCTGTTCTATTCTAAGAAGTTTTTGAAATTTGTTTAAAAAGATTAAATCCCCTGATTCCTGTTGGCTGCAAGAATTCAACCAGGGGTTCCCAAACATTTCCCCCTGAGACCCCAAAACTAACAACTGGTGACCCTTTAATGTTAATTTATTAATATAGAGTGAGGCAATTAGTTTCATGTTGACAGCAACAATGTCAATTTCAGCAACTAAACCTACAAACTTCAGGTTTAGGGCCCCTGAAGGCCACTGGTGGCACTGCACCGTAGCTAAAACTGGTCTCTTGTGTTTTTGGACTGTTAGGATAATTATCATTGATGGAATGAAATGAGAGCGGTTTCCTTCAGCTAAGAACAAAGTGTAATATTTTTATAAGTCTGGATCCATGGATGTCTAATCATCTGCTAACGTTTATGATGTAATGATGTGGCAACCTGGAGATGTTTAAAATGCCTTTTAACTGTTAATCGGGGCCACTTCCTGAGAGATGAGCAGCTGCCTTCTTCAAACTTTAAGCATATTCTCTGATCTGAGTAAGATTACAATTTTCATCAGAATCTGTTCTCATGTCTTATGGTTATTTAATACATATAAGTTATGAAATGTTATGTAAAGAGTTTGTCTTCTTTTCAGGAAAAAGAACTGGAGAGATAGAGCAACAGGGTGCATACATAGAGCCTATCTTTAACGGAACAAACCTAGTTAGGAGTCATGGAGTTACTGTTAAAGCCAAATAAACCCTCGCTCCTCTAGATGAAATCCTGCATCAGAAAACCAAAGCTATGTCTGTTCAGGTGAGGTTCAGATCTGTTCAGTTGGTTAACAACAACGTTCAGTTTAGTTGGCTGTGGTGTTTAAGGAGAACTTACACTAATCATTCAGTGGCGGATCCAACAGGTGAATTTTTGAGGGCAGCCTGCACAGAGCATCTGCATGCACCAAATGCTTATGCCTAAAAATAAACTTAAATATCCAGGAATTAAAAACATAATTGGGCCAAATCTTGTGCAGTGTTGCTCTATATAAACATTTTCAGTAAAAATGAAAATTGGTCAAAAGACAATTAGGAGAAATTTATTGATACAATTGCTTGGTCTTTGGCACTCAAACCTCGGCAGGAAACATTGCGCTTCATTTTGATAGATATGCAAGAACAGGAGGAAAGAAAACTGAAACTGGTCTGGAGTGGAGATAGATGAGGTTGGTCAGTCTGCAGACTGCTGGTTAGTGAGACGGTATGCTGAGCTTTATGGGGAGATCCAATGGACTGCGTGAGCTGATTCTAGAGCTTTACTCAGGGACCTGGAAGATGGAAGTCCAGTTTGGATAACACAGGCTGAGAGAACCTGTCTATGATGAGCAAGCATGTAGCGACAGTGGAGAGGAAAAACTCCCCGTTAGGAAGAAACCTCTGGCAGAACCAGGCTCAACACGGCGGTCTTCTACCGGACTGGTTGAGATGAGACATAGAACGTAATAAGAGTCTGGGAGGAATGACACTCTGATGAAGCTTTAGGTACGATGGTGGAGGAGGGGATGGAGGTGGGTTGAAACGGGGACACCTGAATGAAGTCACACGGCGCATCCACTGCCTGCGCACAGGAGCAGACAAGCGGATCAGAGGCCTTTTAAGACGAACTTTGGATGACGATTGGCTTTCATGGAGGTGTGGTTCAAAGCTGATTGTCTGTGTCGCAGGTGGATGAAGGAAAGCAATGAGTTTCTTCAGTTTATCTTCTGCCTAGGCTCCATATTTTAGTCTCTCTATTCCAGTTAGCGATTAATCAATTACTAAAGTAGTTGACAAACATTTCAATAATCAATTACTCAGAATTAATCTGATTGTTTCAGCCCTATATGTGTATTTTAAATAAAACTGCTCATATCAGTATCTATTGCATGTATGACCTTTGGCAGGCTTCTGACTTCATGCTTGGGACACAGAAAACGGAACATTGGATAATCCCAGACTAGGCTAGGCTCCATTTTTTAATCGGAATATGAAATGATTTGATGGTTCATTTTTTTTGTTGTGGTGTATTTCAATTATACGTTAGATAAATCTGACATTTTATTACAATAAAGGTGAGAACCATCTCACAACCCATACTTTGGAAACCCCTGCTTTAAACTTTGACACCCCCCACATTTAAAATCCCCCAAATAAAACAAATGACTCTAGTTCTAAGTTTAAAAAATGTGATTAGTGAATTCAGGTCAGGCAGAACTCAGACATAAAAGA
This sequence comes from Cyprinodon variegatus, assembly GCF_000732505.1. Taxonomy (NCBI): domain Eukaryota; kingdom Metazoa; phylum Chordata; class Actinopteri; order Cyprinodontiformes; family Cyprinodontidae; genus Cyprinodon; species Cyprinodon variegatus. Next base: position 340,142 of record NW_015150505.1, read on the forward strand.
AAAAAGACAACACTTTAAATATTGGCAGTCTTTATTTCCACAAGACTAAGAAATGTTTAATATACATTTTCTCTTACAATTTAACATCTATCATCTTGTTTTCTTCCATAACATTTCTTTTTACTCTGGTGTACGGTTAAGGCCTCTTTTAGAGACATCTAAAAACGGCTGCTCTCTATTTACACATCATTCATTCTCTTCAGTCGGTCACCCTCTCCTCAGAGAGCGAGTCCTTCCTCTTCCTGCAGGTTAAAGGCAGATGGAAGGATTTCTACACCCGTCCAGGTCGACTTTTCTCTTTTTTTAGGTTACAGGACTGACATTTTCTCTGTGGATCAAATTAACACCCAGCTGCTGGACAATCTCCTGCCAGCTGGGAATAAAGAAAGAAAAAAAAGAAAAAAATCTGCCTGCAAACAAAGACATTCACCATTGTCACCTGAAACATTTCCTCAGAAAGTTTCTCTGACCGCTCCTCTCTTCCAACGTGGCAAACGCGTGCACAAACTCTGAAATGTTCTCAGGACACAAAGCAAGGGAAATCAAATCACACAAGTAAAGCCGAATGAAGCGCAGTTTACATGTGGTGCATAGAGGTTTCATTAAATCCTTCAAAGACAGATTGTTTAGTAGGAAAATGCCAGAGGCAAAGGCAAAGAATCTAATGCAACATTTTCAGGCCAAGAGGGAAAAAAACATGTTTGTGTTTTTTTAAGTAACAATTTTGGGCTTAACTATGATAGTTTAAAATCCAAACATTAAAAGCATGTCTTTAACCTACATTTTGGGGCTGATTTTGATTCGTTTGCCAACACATCGTTCTTTTCCCGTCCCGTTAAAACACAAACATAAGTTACTGTACAAGAGGCTATATCTTTAGAGCTGAAGCGTCCGGGCCGTGCAGCTCGCAGACCCGATTATCAGACTAGAAGATCCAGATCTTGTTTTGTGCAGATAGACCGTGGATTACAAACATTTCAATCCTTTTTCGAAACCAAGAAATGAAAAAAATGGACCAAAGACGAGACAAAATAAAAAAAATAAAAGCCTGAAAACGTTGTCGATCTGTCGGGGTAACCATTTTAAAGTAAGTAGATGAAATGAGTCCATTTCTACTGACGGGGGCTGAGTTTAGAAGTAAAGGCATGTAACAGGTAGGGGGGTGGGTGGTGGGGGGTTAATCTGTGCATGCTCTCCCCCTCTGTCACATAAAATTGATTTAGTACCAAATATAATCTTCGTTTCTGTATAAGTACACGTCCTCCGCCTCAGACCCTGTATTCAACTTTTCTCATGTTCTTCATCAAAACGCTCTCCTGTCGTTCCCGTTCGCCCGACTCTACCTGAAATTCTCAGAAAAACCATGACGCCAACCTCTCTGTTCAGAGAGTCGGAGCGTCTGATGGGCTGAGCTCACCAGGGGCCGCCGTGACTCGTCGCCTACGTCTTCTTCCTGGGTTTCGACAGGGGGAACCTGAACCACGTACCCAACTCTTTAGCTCATTTTCCACGTCGTTGGTGTGCATCAACGATGACCGTATGTGTGAGGTATGAGTTTACTGCTTAACTGTGCATTGTGTGGAAGTAAACAGTGAGGGGAGGGGGGGTAGGGCTGTTATGAAGCTGATAGCTGACGCACTATATGCATGTTTAGGGCTCGTAGGGGGCCCTTTAAGGAAATCACCTGTGTCGAAACATCTTGCTGTATTTCTGAGTTGTGCTCTTCTGCATTAAAATACCTTGAATGTAACAATAAAAAAAGGCTGAAATAGTTTGGCTAATCTTAGAGATAAATTCACAGTTTGAATGTAATGAATGATGGAGAACAAGAACATCCTCAGAAATACGACGATGACCCAATGCAGGCACTTCCTGTCCAACCGAGCGTCGGCTGCTGTCGGTGTTTAAAAGCTTCGGTGTGGCGGCGAGCGCCAGGGAAAGTGGGAACCTGCTGGAGAGGACGCTTCCATGTTTGTAACGCTGCGAGCAGAACCTGAAGGGATCCCCAGCAAACCCCCCCTCCCCCTCCGACATACACTGATGTCCTTACAAACATACAAATAGTTAATAGTGAAATTATTGTAATATCAAGAAGAGTCTTCCCACCCCTCCCTTCCCTTCCCTCCCCCCACAGCGGACAGTCTGAGGCCCTGAAGGCAGTCTCTTTAAAAGTCTCTCTGACAGGGTTCCCCTTCATTCTTTTAATCCTGCTCGATCTCTTCCTCTCCGCCGCCGCTAGTTTTATCTCCAGGGGGCGGCGAGCAGGGCCAGGGCCGGCCCAAAGAGCGCCAGCGCCACGCTGACCCGTGCGGAAGCTCCTGCTGATGATGTGCCAACCTCCTTGGTCTTCGGCTTGACGGGCGTCAGCGGGGTGGAGAAGTAGATGTCGTCAGTAGTGCAGGACGGGGAGTCGCAGCCGCTGCCGCTCTCTGCGTCCCCGCTACCGTCATCTGTATAAAAAAAAAAAAAAAAAGATAAAGGAGAGGAAAAGGTCAAATCTAGAGGGTTCTTGTGCATTTATGACTGTTTGAAAGGATACAGATAGAACGTACGGTGTGATTGGCTCAAAGTTTTCTATCTCAGGAAAATTGAATAGCAATCCCTCACTCTGAGCATGCATGCAGCAACAGTGGAGAGGAAAACTCCCTTTTAACAGGAAGAAAACCTCAAGCAGAACCAATGCAAGTGGCCTTCTGCTGAAGAGACATAAGCTGATTTACAGAACAAATATGGAAGCACTGATCTATAAATACTTTCTATGTTAGAAAAGGGGACAGTAAACTAGCTCCATAGGTGGCTGTAGAGATGAGCTCTGAACCAGTCAAAGGGATGAAAGACAGAACATCCAGTTAGTCACAGAAACAGCTGAGCCTGTAGCTACGTCTAGGAGAGAAACAGGACTAAACACTGAAAAACAGGCCCATCTTTATCATCTATATCTAAGCTATGCATGTGAAGAATCTAAACATATAATTCTCTTTTCTCTTGTCCAGGTAGTGCAGGAAGGCTGACCAGAGACCAGAGGTGATTCCCAGTAAGGACAAAGGTCTGGAAGCTGGTTGAGGATCCTCACCAATGTCAACAGAGATGTCATTTCCAAAGTGTGCTGCTCTCAGCCTGCTGGTCATTTCCTTTAAAACTGCAATCTGACGGCGAATCACTATGTCCGGTTTAGTAATGTCCACCTGAACGTCGGGGTTGTACACCTGATTGGCCAGCCCGTTGCCAATCACATCAGACTGGTACCTGTGTGGAACGAAGGAGCGTTTGTCAGACTGACAGTTTCTATTCAAAAATGATGATGAGGATGAAGTGATTTCTTCCTACCTGCTTTTGGCGGTACCGTTCCAACACTCGTCGCCAGGCGCAGTCCGTTCCACTCCACACACCGTATCTGGCAACGTAGACCAGAACCTCTTTGCGTGTTTCAGCTTCTTCTTCACCTCCGCTGTCTATTGTGTGAGAACAGAGAACATTTAGACAACGGGACACACAGACCTGCAGCATTCTGTCATCCAGTTCCTCACCAGCCGGTCTAAACTGGTCCCAGCCGCAGTCGTCGGTCTCGCTTCGGGACTGTAAGGCCGGAAGCGGCCAGTAAAGCTGTTTTCCCTCGTCGAACGTTTGCTACGGATGGCCGAGTTTGGTTTGGGCATCCCACATCCTTGGAAAACCTGATTTAGAACATTAGAAGGAGAAATCAGTGGGACGCCGGTTTATCAGCTTCGATCCTAAGAAGAAGAACCGGAGCGGTACGCACCTTCTGAGAAACCTGCAAACTGTTCTCCTGCATGTTCATGATGGCCTCTGATATCTTGACGTCGATGGGGTCCATTACAGACTCAAAGTTGAAGGGGCCTTCGAGCCGCTCGACTAGAGCGAGCATGGCATCTGAAAGCACAACACAGGAGCCCAAAATTAACCACGCCCCCACGGCATCATTCCACCATCACCATGACTCAGCATTCCACCTGTTCATCATGTTCCACACTCTTTCCAATAATCCACAGAACATCCTTTCAAATTAGCTGTTTGATTGTGATAAATGTGCCAAGAATCTATGGGGTGAGGTGTCCGTCAATGAACGCAGGTGTTTCAATTAGTGATTGTAGGTCGTTAACTATAAATAAATGGAAGATTTGTATTTTTTCTTTGTTAATCCGTACATAAATGAGACATCAGATGTTTCCTCTGTGAGAATACAAGCTTAGTGGAGACAACTTCAATCATAAATCTTTGAGCACAAATAACATATTTTCAAGAAATAACCAATTTTATGAATATGAATCACAGATTTATGAGGGAAAACTGCACATTTTCAAGTATGAATTACAAGTTTAACCAGTAAGAATCAAACGTTTTGAAAAGCTTATCACAAAATTTCGAGCACTGATAAATTTACGAGAATGAATCACTTCTCATCAATTTATGAGTACAAATCACAAATTTAAGAGTTACAATCAAACGTTTTCGAGTGCTTATCACAATTTTAAAGTGCAACTCAAGTTAAGTATGAATCAGATTTTCTAGTAGGCCTACTACTAATTAGAAATTTTTAAGAACTGATTAAAAGTATTAAATTTTCGTTTCATTTTTGATTGCTTATAACTAATTTTCTGAAATTTCTGCATTTCAATCAAAACTCTTTAGAACCACTGACACATTTTTGAGTACTCATTAAAATGTTAAAGTATAAATCACACCAATTGAGTTAAGTGCTTGATAGTCCTAAATCCAGGATAATTAATAATTGTGCTTTTATTCCTTGCAGAAGTGTATCTTGTATTAACCTCTTAACCTGTATTCTCACAGATGAACCACCTGATGTCATATATAATTAATTAATAACAGAGAATAAATATTACATTAATTCATGTTTATTAATTAACATCAACCTATTCAGAAACCTAGACCTATGATTTAATTACCCCATATAAATTCTTCAACATGCCAAACCATAGGTGCTATTTCTAAAATCCACCACTAGATGGAAGCAGCACATCATTAGAAAAGCTGCAGCTCTGATGAGGAGCAGAGAGAGACCAGAGGAGGATCGGCCGGCCTAACAATGGAGGACATGTGCACCACCCTGAATGTAATGGAGCAGATCGGCATATGTTGACACAAAACAATAACAGCTTTTATTCGCCTGCTGCTGACATGCACCCCCCACCTTAACATTAAAGTCAGTAACCAGCGACATGTTTGTACATGACGCTTCACAATGAGGACCTTCTGCTTGCTTCGCCGGCATCCAACAAATAAAAAGTTCCCTTTTAGATAAAACCGAGCAGGATTACAAAAAAAACAAGACACTTTAAAACCCTGGGAGAAAAATGGGACATTTTTTTTTTCTGTAAATTCAGCTTGATAATTCTGTATTCAGCTCCAGGGAGAAGGGTGTTCATGTTCAAGTCTTCTTACCGAGGAAGTTGTTCCATTCGCTGTCCAGGTCGGCCTGGTTAGCCAAACACCCCCGCATCACGTTCAGGCAGTAATTCTGGCAGGGCTTCAGGGCCACCTGGCCGGAGCAGTAGGGGCAGTACAACATCTTCATGGCTGCTCGGACACAGCTGGGGGAGGCGCTGACCTGGAGGCGGTGGGGAGGCAGTTAGAAGGGCTTTTTCACTGAAGCGCAGCAAAGCAAACTCCTCCAGCAGAGCTGGACACATAGTTGGACCATAAAAAGGCTTCATTTTATAAGCTAACTCCACCAAGAAGAATAATCTAATCATCAATGAATCACATGGAAAAACATGTCAAACCAGAGCGGTCCAAGAGGTTTATGTTAAGACCGGCTGTGAAGTGGAGCCACAGCTGGGTTAGCGCTGAAGATGTCAGAGAATCTGGAGGGAGGCAGTCTTTTTTAGTCAGGACTTACCGTGGACACCTTATTCACCACGTCCGGAATGAGGGCAAGCCCTCGCACAAAGGTGCGGGCGGCTACGAAGGCCCGTGTCAGCTGGATCCGGAGTTTGCGCGGAACGTCGCCGAAGGGCTGCAGCTGCTCCGTGTGCCGGCTCACGCACTCCATGTAGGCGTCGCTGAACTCGTACTGAACGTTGACCAGCCGGAACATCCTCTCCAGGAGATCGGCCCAGAAGTCCGAAAGCATGGAGTCCATGTTGACGGCCGAGCTGCCGGACAGGTAGTACTGGGTCAGAGACGCGAAGAAGTCCTTGAACAGCTGGGCGTTGTCTATGTACATCACGCCGTAGGTTCGCACGAACATGCTGTGCAGCGAGGACTCGGAGTTTTTCAGGAGCTCTCGGAAAAACTCTGCGGGAGGAGAAGGGGAGAAAAAACGCAAACATCGGTGACTTCAAGAAGAGGTTGTTTATGATGCTGATTGGATCAGTGGAGCAGCACAGGCGAAAAATAATCACGAGAAAATAAAAGAGTTTAAACAGGTAATTATGAACAGAAACATGGTTTCTAGATGAGTCGCATTGCTTCCGACTCCCTGCCTGTGAAAACAGAGACCATTTCATCAGCATAAAAGGGTTTCATATATGGGTGTAAACACACAAACAGAAATCTGAAAAGTGTGGATTCAACATTCAGAAAGCAGACTCCCCCCTCAGCAGCCCTGCAGCTCCTGGTTGATGGGGACAGTGGTGGAACTGGACGTCTCCCAGTCTGACCACCATCACTGCTTTCTAAAGTTGTCACATTCCATTCCTTTTGCTTTCTGCCAGCCTCTCATGGACTGTCCTTCAGAAGCCTTTTCAATAGGATTACTGAATAACCCCCCCATCCAGTCCCCCCCTCCCTGCTACTTTCACTTCATCAGCTCCTTCAGAAGGCTCTCTTCACTAGAGACAGCAAACAATGACCTACTTCATCCTGCGGAATGTCCCTGACCCCCCCTCCCCACCATAATCCCAGCCTCCTCTCCCATG
>NW_015150505.1:347128-347890 GCF_000732505.1 Cyprinodon variegatus
ACTTTCTTAATCTGAACAAAATGAGAATTCCTCAGAGTCTGAAAATATTTCACTTTAAGTTTCACACGCATGCAGCAACCCCCCCTCCACCGTGAGCTTGCTGACCCTTGTGGACCAAACTTGTGTCCCCCAGCAGTATCTGTGGGTGCCCGCTGTGTGGCTTTGAAAATAAAGTTACTCTGTTCTCACTGGGCGGAGGGGTCACCATGGCCCCCCCACCCAACCATCACAGTCTCTGTCACTTCCACTTGAGGCTGACACATTAAAAAGAAAGAAATGAGATAGCAGAGTGACGGGGGGGCGGAATCTCAGGGCGGGATAAGTTTTAACTCCAGATCCCCAATGTGTCGCCATGGATACCGGAAACACTGCAGCCTCCCCCTCATTTACCTCCCTGCCACCATCACTGACCACCCCCCCTTCTCCCACACATACAGAAAGTCGATGGGGTGGGGGGGCACCAAGTTCCATGCTCCACTGACAAAGATTAACCCCCCCCCCCAGGAATGTCATCGCAGGAACAAGTTGATGAAGGGCAGAGGTTAGCTTCTATCTGAGGCGTCTACAACAAACTTCATGGAAAAACTATCAGCCGTTTTAAAAATTTAGAACTCTGGTTCCTGATAAAGTCATTTCAAACATTTATGATGTAGAAAGTATTTGTTTAAAAGGAGGAAAGAAAGGATGTTAAGAAGGATGTCAGGAGGAAAGGAGGGATGGTAGGAGGAAAGGAGGGATGGTAGGAGGAAAGGAGGGATGGTA
>NW_015150505.1:349892-366596 GCF_000732505.1 Cyprinodon variegatus
GAGGAAAGGAGGGATGGTAGGAGGAAAGGAGGGATGTCGGGAGGAAAGGAGGGATGGTAGGAGGAAAGGAGGGATGGTAGGAGGAAAGGAGGGATGTCGGGAGGAAAGGAGAGATGTCGGGAGGAAAGGAAGAGTGTTAGGAGGAAAGGGGGGATGTCGGGAGGAAAGGTAGGATGTTGGGAAGAAAGGAGGGATGTCGGGAGGAGAGGAGGGATGTTAGAAGAGCAAAAAGACGAGGATGGACAGGATGAGGGAAATGGAAGAAATGCTAAAAGAAAGAAAGGAGGAATGAGAAGTAAAAGAGTGAGGGAGGAACAGGAGAAAAAGAAGTACAATATTAGTCCATGCTTTCCGTTTTCAGGCCGACGTGTTTTTTTTTAATTCTTTCTGCAGTGAAACAATCAACCAGTCGCCTATTAGCGATAAACCGGCCGTTTCACTGAAACACGAGAGAAAACGAGCAGCAGCTTCGAGGACAGAGGCAGCAGTTTAGCATCCAACAGGAAATGGGATTAGATTACCTCAATCTATGCGTCAGCATGTTTACCTCTATCTGATCACAGCTATTCGGTAACAGTAGATGCAGGAAGGGTTGTTTTTTTTAGTTTCATTACATTTAGTGACGTTGAATCCGATCTAACATCTCTGCATGTCTGCATCTTTAACCCAAGGCAGCGAGAGCCGCAGCTTCTGGTCAGAGCAGCACCCAGCAGACCATTAAAACCAGTTTATGACCCAGAGCCAACAGGCTGAGCAGTTTTTCCACCTAAACACTCAGCCTGCAGTGGGAGAGGATCTGGGTGAAAGGTCAGACAGCCCCCCCCATATAACCTCCACTGTCAGCGCGTTGCAGAGAGCAGCCTTTATTATGAGCAATGATCGGAGGTCCAATCCATCACAGGAATAGAGAAGCTGACCCATCTCCTCCCACTTCCTTCAGCGTGCAGACCCCCCCCCCCCCCCCCCCCCCCTCCACACACACCACCCACTGGTGGCCTTATAAACCCTGCTCCTCCCAGTCCCAGCCCAGGCAGTAATTGCATCCTATTTGTGCCAATTAGTCGTTGAGCTCCTTCTCCCCCTCCTTTCGGATGGGATTCCTTCCCTCCCGCTGCTGGAACTCCCCTCTTCAGATGGTCGTCTCTTCTCTGTGTGTCTCCAGGCGAAAGGACTCTTAATCCAAGCGCTTAATTCCCAGACATGGACCTGCTCCGCCGGACGGGGTCACTGCAGCAGGACAGCCGCTCTGCGACCAGACGCCCGGAGAGGGGAGAACTATTTCTGGCTTTGGTCTTAATTGGCCATGACTCCTGGCTCCGGGCGCATGATGAGAGCCCAGCTAATCACAGACACCACTTCCTGAGTTTGTCGGTTTTTCACGTACAGTCGCAGCTGTGTTTATGCAGACATGTACCCTGCTCTATGGGAGCGGTGGGCCGATGTCACTCCGACCGCAGCCACTGGATGAGAGATTTAAAAAAAAATGTTTAAACACCTACAGGACTGGAACCATAAGGGGCAGAAATCAGCAGCATCTAGAGTCAGGCTGATAAATCAGGAAAGATCTTTATGATAGCAGCTGACTAATGAGGGAAGGGAATGATCCTCTTTCTTTGGCCCTCAAAACACTGAAGCTGACATCCGTCAGTGTGAAACATCTGGAAGACATGTCCAAAACTGGCAGCGCCAAACTCCATAGAGGGTTTAATCCAATCCTGTCAGCCGGTGAAAGGTTATTCAAACATAGCTCCTTGGCTAACAGTCCTGAACCAATCTGGCTTTCAGTGGATGATCCTAAATTTCCAGATTTCTCTGAGGTTCCTGCTGTCGATTCTTATTTTGATGATCTTTGGCACAAAACAGAAAAAAGGCTCTCTGGTAAAGTATTCAAATCCAACAGTAAATGAAGGGATTAGAAGATTTATCCAAATTCCTGCATCAAACTATACATCTTTGCTCTGCTCTCATCTTTCTTTTTTTTTAAATCAAGTGTTTAAAAGAGAAAGTTTGTTGTGTTTATGGAGCGAAAGTACAGGAACTTCTTGGTTTTGATTTAATAATTCAGGTATTTGAATGGCATGTTTCCGACCTGTGAGTCAGTGCGCTCCAAGGTAAGCCACGTGCACAGAGACCGCTCGCGGCCGAGCACACCAACCTGGACGAAAACCTCACACTTTGAGGTTTCTGATTAATAAGGTAACATTAAGTTGGTCACTGACAGTAACAGGGTTTATACAGGAATGAATAACTCTAATTTAATGCTTTTTATTGCTCTGAGAAATTATTTTAATGCCATCAAGAGGAATCCATAAATCTCTCATATTTCGTCATCTTTACCATTGACAGGCTGCATCCACGTCCCAAATTCCTGGTTTTCCAGCCACTTTTGTTGAAATTTGCACTTTTTCCTGCCTCGGGCTTCTTTTCCGAAAATACAGCTTTTAGATCAAAGGGAGACAGTTCAGCGCAAACATATTGCGATATAATATATCAGCATATATATATATACATTTTTTTATAAACATTTTTTTTTTTTTTATAAAGCATTATTAATGACAAATATTCAAATGTAATCAAATTTAATGCCAATTAAGGCCTTAATTTAAAAATTATAATTGAATGAGTTTTAATGATTTTTAATGATCCGTGGAAACCCTGAGAAAGGCGATCAGATTTCTGCAATCTAATCTGGGGAAACTTCCAGCTTGTAGATGAAAATAAATATACATCATGAAAATTAAAATAGGAAATGGGAAAAGTGATGCTTTCATCCATTTTTACATATTAATATTTAGACAAAAAAAATCAAGTGTAAGAATAACAGCGAAACTACTTATAACTCTACTTAAAATAACTGACTATGATGATATAAACTAAAGGTCATTGATCAGTTGTAAAAACATCTTTAAATGAACCATTGTTGATCCCTGGAGACCCATCAAATCAGATCAGCTCGTTACCGGGAGTTTTCAATCATTCTGTTTGATTTTATCCGAGTCTATTTTCTCATAGCAGCTGCAGCCAAAGGTCTGATTTACTATTTGTTGATTAGCTTGGTTTATGTTACATTTCCAATCCTCATCTTTAGTAAAACATATCAAATCCCTTTTAATTTATTAACCCGGGCATGAACCAAACATTTACAATGATCAGTTGAATTCAAATCACATGAACCAATTAACACACTTACCATAACTGAGACCTGTTCTGATAACAAACTTCCCCGCCTGTTTTAAAAGGGCTGCCCTCTGCTCCTCATCTATACACCAACAGCCGTTTCTGAACGCAGCATGCTCGCGCGCACTTTCTACCATAATAACTACTAGTCTACATGCAACATTTACCCTCTCATTCATATAACGGTAACAACAGAGACATTTCTGGCGACAGCTTTAGTCGGGGACAAGTGGTCCAAAACGGGGACTGTCCCTGGAAATCGGGGACTTCTGGTCTCCGTTGCTAACAGGTTTTCTCTTGTATGAAGAAGATCTTTTCACAGCCGATCACTGATCTTTATAAAGCCTAACATGACAATTCTGACGTTGACTGTTACAGATTTACTTACACTGTTAAGTTGTGAAAGGATCAAAGGAGTCCTTCAATATTTCCATCTTATCTCATTGGAGAACACTTAATACCAACGACATGATAAAAAAGTGCTAAACTGCCTCATAGGTTTAGAGCGGCTGCTTTTCAGACCTCTGCAGACGTGGATAAGATCGGTAGAAAGGATCAGTTTTACATCGAAGCATCGGGCGATCACTGATCTTCCCAAATTAAAGAAATCAAAACCATCAACTGAGCGACCGATTGGTGCCCCCTGAACAAATCTGCGCTATTTAAGATTCACAAACAGAACAACAAAGTCCATTCTGCATCCTTATGTAAATAACCTCGACCCGTTCATGCCTCCACTCTATTACTTCTCTTGCAAACACCAGTGAGGCTCTAATTAAAGTCGTAGGGAAGCAGCCGTTCCAACCGCTGCATTTCTGAATTATCCCGAGTGGTGCACGACTTTACATCTGTGAATAAAGTGAAAGTGATTGGTCGCTTATCAAGGGGGCGAGATTGTTGTGACGGAAGATTTGCCAGCTTTTTGCTTGTGGCCGGTGTCTTGGAAGCTTCTTGCTAACCAGTTAGTGCTAGTAGGTTCTCAATGGGAAATTCCATTGGTACCAAGTAGCACTAAATTGGTGACTTAGAAACAACACTGTCAAGGAACGCTATGCACAGAGGAAACATGCAAGAGGAGGAGAGTTTTGTGTCAGAGGTCGTGGATGAGTCTCCTCCGTCATCCATTTTTTATTTAGAGGAGGAAAGTGGGGATGAAGATGTTGTGGAGGAGGACGCCAGGGCGGCAGAAGCTTGGTTTGGTGTAGAAGGCTTACAGCCGTACATGTTTGAGCCCTTGCCTCGCAACGCTGCCAGCTCTGTTAGCTCTACGCCTGCTGAAGACACAGACGTCCATCCCCGTGAACACTGGGACGGAACTCAATGGGAAAGGAAAGGATTCTGATTTCAACCGATGCGTATATTAGCTGCGACAAATGAATCAAGATGCATGGACCGAAAAAATTTGATTGACAGATGACCGTTGATATATGATTGGCCGAATTTAGGTGTTCAAGCTGATGTAGAACTAACTGGCCTGATTAAGATAATGAAAAAAAATATAAATTTAGTCTGATAATGAGTACATTTATATACATGTTTAAGCCAGAATGATTTGACATTTAAATACGATTTCCCTACGGCTTTCAGAATGAACACCAGCTCCCTCTACTGGATGATGGCAACACTACAAAACCTAAAGAAAGCCCTTCTATCATCAGATAAAATAAATCTGAATCAAATAAACAATTAATCAACTATGAAAAAAGAACTTAAACCTCCACCATATGCAGTGTTGTTTTTTCTTCTTTTTAAGTCTAGGATGATTACTGACAATCTAACTGTATTAAAGTATTAGCTGAGCAGCAGTGAGAAAGATCCTCGTTTTTCTGTTTTAAATAAAAGAAAGCCTTTGGCGTTGGACCCTTGGGTTAGAGGAAAACCTATTCCTACTCAATTTAAATCAAACACAGACACTTATGTAACACTGCTGCATTCAGTCCAACCTAAATCAGCTAAATCTCTGCTAAGAACATCCAAACATAAGCTAATAATGAGAACCGTGTTCCTTTCTTTTCTAATGTGTGAATCGTTTTTAAGCCCCTCCTCCTTTCTGTATTCCTTCGCTCCGACTTGCAGCTGTGTTTAGTTTATCTGCAAGTCAGTTCTTATAGGTTTAAATCAACGATACTGATGATTTGTTTGGTTGGTTACAGCTGATTGAACTCTTTAAAGTAATGTGACAGTTGCTGAAGCCTCACATTGTTTCAGAAGCTGCTTTCATTCAGCAAACATTTTCAGTACTCGGATCAGATATCGGCTGAATGACGTCGATCCAGCCTTCTGATCCGCTCGTTTATTTTTTTATTTATGTCAAACACAACAACTCGGTTACAGCGAACTACGGCATGTTTAAGGCAGCTGTTATATTTTAGATTACATTGGCAAAAACCAGATACGAGTCCAGACTATTGATGATGTTTTTCACTTCATTAAAACCAGTCAGAGGAGCCTCGGGTTTTTCCTCCAAAGTTGAGGCATTACAGTGAAATGAAAGTTCAGGGAAAATCTGGTGACATCTTCTTTGGAAGCTCGTCGTAGGGGTTTACCCATAAATCCAGATAGTTTTTTCATTGGACAAATTAAAAGTGCTAAATGATGGATCGCTCAGTGAAGTCAGCTCTTAAATATTTTCTTAGACTGCCAGAAAACGAGGGGAGATGGGCGGAGGATGGAGCCAAGCAGAGCGGATTAGAGAAGCGCTGCAAAATAATTTGCTTCAACAACCTGGATGGAAAGGAAGTGATTGGATGGTGAGAAGAAGAAGAAGAAGAGGGCTTTATGAGAGAAAATGGTACAAAGGGCAGTAAGAGAAGTGAGGAAGAGGGGAGGGACTGCCCGAGCAACCGCATTCCTACACGTCACATTCCTCCTAACATCTGGCTGCAATACACAGGCTCCCTGTTACCGACCATCCCTCTCTGCCTTCCACAGACACAGAAGAGCCAAAGAACTCTGACCCACAAACGCACAGGAACACATGCGCTCACAGCGCAGAGCCCAGCTATGCACGTAAGCTCCCTAACGAGCTGGATCCCAGCAGCACGCTGAAGATCAAATGCTTTCCCTCTTCCTCCTGGGACCCTCATCCTCTCCTCTTGGTCTTATCAGGCTTCATTGGAGCCTTCCTCTGCCAGTCAGCACCGCTGCATGTTCCCATGCGCTCCGATCCTCAGCGGAGGGAAACCTGATCCCGATATTTACAGGCGTACACACATGTCCGCTCCCACACGGAGGAACAGGAAGTACAGGGAAGACAAAATCTGAAGACGTGTGTGGTCCGTCTGGAGGCATGCCTGGTCTCTCTGGAGGGATACAGGGGGGGGGGCTGTGAGACAGGTGGACAGGCCTACAGACACAGGAGTACTATCTACGCTTAGAGAAGCGCCCTGGCATGTGGAGGCGTCCGTCAAAAGCGGTCAGCCCCAAGCAACGCAGCGGGACGGTAGCAGGACGCAGCCTGAGGGGCTGCTGCTCTGACAGGCTGGTGTTTGTGTTGGAGTGTTTGCTCACTGTCAAAATGGTCGTGTCTCTGTGTGAAGGTGGATTGTAGGCCGGTGCTAAGCTTGGACACGGGAGCTTTGATCTCCGTCTGGCTCTGCTGGCTCAGCTTCTCCTCCATCTCCGCCGTGCAGCAGGAGAAACCCTGCGGACACACCTTCAGCGAGGCTCCTGTAACACAGCAGACACGGCAGGTTCAGTAAACATCAGTGGGACATCCACACAGGCAAATACAAACAATCACTATGTTTACAATCAGACTTAAGGGGGAAAACAATCATTTGTGAAGCAGGTGGAAAACCTAAAAGTTTTTTCTGCATTCACTTCAAATCTGTACTTTGAAGAAGCACCTTCTATTTATTTGTACCTGTACTTTTCAACAAACAAACTGAACTCAACTTTTAAGACTGAAGTCATGCTAAAGATTTTTAGGGGTTTCATCTTTAGTATCGTCTCCCTGCTGGAAGGAGACCCTCCAAACCAATCACAGGTCTTCAGCAGCACATTTTATTCTTTTTTCAAACCCTCCTTTTGAGGTTTTCACGATACTAGAATGTAAAACTGGATCTTAATACCCAGAAATTGATACTTGATTTCATTAATGATGCGATGGGATAAAAGAATAAAAAAAAAACAGTTAAAAGAATTAAGAATAATTAAACACAACCCCACCCATTTTCAATCCCAACATGCTTTCTCAAGCGATTGTACAAATACATCAATAAAAAAACAAAAAATAACATCACTGGACAATCATTTCAGGTTATCTGAGGTTTTATCTTATAAAGTTCAAATAATCCTGAAATCTACAATGAATAGAAAAAATATGCAAACTATGCTCCCCTTTGGAAATTGGTGTGATGCTGGTTGAAAAAGAAGAATTATGGGATTAAATTGGCCTGCATCTAAAATCTAAAAATGGTGCTTTGATCAGTTTCTGGTAAAGGTACCAATAATAATAATAATAATAATAAAAGCAATAATAATGCATGACTCATACCTGTTGTCATCTATTGTTGTGAATGAAACCACTTTTTTTTAACATTCCATGTAATAAGTATGTATTAAAAGCATCATTAATGCTGATATTATAAAGGGGCAATACCATAAACTCCACAATTTGTCGAGACGTCAAAAAAAAAAAGTATTGCATCAGAAAAGAAAAAGTTGTATTGTGACGTTATTAGATCTGAATACAGCGTTCTCAATTCAAGAGTTTGCAGAGGAAACCGGCTGCATTCTTAGAAAATGTGAGAATGTTTAACATCTTTCCACTCCGTCCACGACACATGGCTGTTTTTATCCCATTGTTGTGATTTAGCAGCTTCATTGACTTTTTTGTTTTAATTTTCTTAAGAAAAAATGTAATGTCAGTCAAATGACACCGTCTGCTATCAATAAAATTCAAAAAGTATGTCTTTTTCTTTAAAATCTTTGCCTTTCCCCCTGAAGCCTGCTTCACAAATGTCCACTGTTGTCGGTTCAGGGAATGTGTGGGCTCCTATCCATGATGATAATAAATTGAATTCAAATCTTCAATACATTAGCTCCCAACGGGGGTGGAAACCATCAAAACCTGTTTTTCCTTTCGCCGGAAATAAAAACTTTAAAGCTGCTTGTGGCCAAAACAAAGTCTTTTAAGTCAGGTTGAATAAAACAAACAGCTTCTCTCAGAACCGGTTTTGCTTCTCTGCATTAACGTTTCCGAAAATAATTTTCACATGAGGTGGCAGAAAATGAGAAGAGCTTTAAAATGATGGGTGGGACTCATGGTTCCTGTTCATCCCTGTTTTATGTCGTCAGGCGTAGCGTGAGAGCCGCTTGATTTCCAGACGTCGGCTCACATTGGAGGATATTACGCACTCGCTTTTGACTTCTCCGTAAAAAAAATATAAGTAGCCTAGAAAATATGTCTTATTATGAACCAATTCATGGTAAAATAAATATTACTGAATTTGTCCCAATGTGCCAAATGCACCGATTCCTTACATATAAACCTGTAAGATTAAGTAACCTCGTCCTATTTACAGACGTTTTCAACAACAGGAACAAATATAGTAAATAACTTGCATGCCCAAAAGAAAGGAAAGGAAAAAAACAAAACATTTTAAACATGTTTGAACTGCTGTGGTTTACATTGTGTAACAATCACAGTGTTGAGATGTTTATAACCAAAAACTAGAAGACCTGCACTTTAAAATGCATCCACTGGCAAGCATGTGGGATGGAAGGTGTATTTTTAATAGGCGAAGACATTTGGGTACGTCCAACCTGCCCAGTTTAAAATAAGGCAGGCGGTTAGGGTTAATGGATGTTAAGACTTTTCAAGAATGTAGAGGAAGCCTTCAATGATTTATACAATGAGAAAACAGAAAGAAACAGACAGAGAGAGAGAGAGACAGAGAGCCTCAATGGGCACAATTAGGTGAGAAATCCAGTCTTTAAAGCTCTAGGTGAGAGCTTTACCCTTTAGCAAATCAAACACACCTTAGCTGTTCAAACCCCCTCCTCTGCCCCTAATTGTAGCACTCAGCTGAGCAGCATTAAGCTGGCCACTTCACAGAGCAGGCCTCTTATCCGAGCTCTTCTCAGTCTTGATGGATAGTTTAGTGCAGAGGCTCTTTTCTGAGTGCTGCGTCCTTCTAAAACACACGTTTAAAGAGACCTGAGGATTACCTCTTCATCCACTTTGCAGGTGAGACCTCCTGCTTCAGCCTCGGGCATGTTAGATTATAACCGTGTAGCTTTAGCTTCCAACCATTTAAAAGCACAAGCAGGAATATCGAAAGGGTGATTTCCTAACAGGACATGGGTCATGGATTGTTAGTTCTTCTAATCTGCCTCTGTAAACAAAAAAACTTTGACTCTGCAGCAGAAATGCTCAAAGCAAATGTTTCCCCCCGGATCAACGATCTACATTCGGGGTTGACAAGCAGGAAAAGCCGGAGAGCGTTCAGCCTAAATCCTGACGAAAACCGGCTGCCAACTTTATGAGGAGTGGGTCTAACTCTGAATCAGAGAGGTTCAGGGGAGGACGGAGGCAGAGGCGCAGCTGGAATAATGTTTTGTTTTAGACGTAGCTGTTGGCATGTCAGAGAACACAGGGATCCTTTCAGTGCGTCTCAGCGTCGGCAGCCTGTTTGACTCTCTCTGCTGGCTTGTTCTCACTCGCCATCTGCAGAAGCATGCTGCTGAAACCTGACATTTAGACCGAAGGCTTTCTGACATTTTGCCACCGGAGCCCCATTTGATCTAGTTCTAGGTCAGGTTTATCTCCAAAGTCACATCAGTACTAGAGTGTAAATTGTATCTAGATGCGTGCTTCAGCCCTGCCCTACAGAAGTCATCATTGTGTCATATATATACACTACCGTTCAAAAGTTTGGGGTCACATTGAAATGTCCTTATTTTTGAAGGAAAAGCACTGTACTTTTCAATGAAGATAACTTCAAACTCGACAGTCTATTCTTGTTCTTAGAAATGAAGGCTATTCCATGCGAGAAATTGCTAAGAAATTGAAGATTTCCTACAACGGTATGTACTATTCCCTTCAGAGGACAGCACAAACGCGCTACTGCGGGTACTATTTAATGAAGATAACAGTTGGGGACCTGTGAGGCGTCCGTTTCTCAAACTACAAAATCTAATGCACTTATCTTCTTGCTCAGTTGTGCAACGCGGCCTCCCACTTCTTTTTCTACTCTGGTTAGAGCCTGTCTCTATACACTAGCAATGTATAGAGTGTAAGCAGAAGGGTGTATATCTTTAAAGTCAACTTTTTTTCCCCATGTAAACTATTACTAGTATACTTTTCTAGCATTTAAATGAGTTTTCTTTTTTTTTTTCTGCAATATTTGTCTCGAAATAGTCTTAGTGCTTCCAAAATCACTGATTCGGCACCCAGAGAAAAGCAGCTCGAACTGAAAAGGCTTTGGAAAGGTACCAGATCCACTCTGGTGCTGTACCTGGCGCTGCAGGCGCTCTGATTGGCTGAATGTTGTCAAGCTGTCATAAAGCATTGCGGCTGGTCAGAAAAAGAAATAACATATTGCAGTGTTCGTGTATCTGCAGCTCAATAAAGTTTAACTTGCTTTTTAACTAAATAACCACAGAAACCCTGTGTAGCATTAGCATAATTTAGCTTGCCGGCGGGTCAATTACCATAATCGAGCTGCACGACTTTTAACTTCCTGTTAACAAAAACTGATAAAGAAACATTTTGCAGAAAATATATTTTTTTACAATATATTTCATCTGTTCTACTCTTACATGGCTCAGCCAAGTCTGTTTTACAAAGCAGTACTTGCCTTTAGCAGCTTTATGTCCCCCAAAGCAAATATAATATAAAATAAAAAAATATTCAATGATAAAAGGATAAAATGAGACTCCAGAAGAGGTTTCATTCTTATGAAATGGGTGTTGCCGTATTTTGACAATTTTCTACCAGCTTGACTCTGCTCACTGTCCATGGTTCCATATAGCGAGGCGAGGCGAGACGAGGCTAGGCTAGCTTGCCCACAGCTTATGCTGACATTAGACTCACCCTTCAGGGTCTCTTGGTGCCGAAGCCTATGGTAGCATGTTTCCAAATTTGTCAGGGTGTTGTTATGCTTTGTTAAGCTTTGCTCCAAGTTTGCTCAAACACCATGTTTGTTTTCCCTCTTCATGACGTCACGTCAACAAGACATCAAGTCGCTCACAAGGGGATTCTACCAACCAGTCATGTGACATGTCACATGGAGGAGTTGGATTTTACTCTGCTATGTCAGCTTATTGGGAACAACAAAACAAACATACATACAACACGTCTTTTAGCTAAAACCATGTATTTATTCCTTCCACTTCACTACAATCTAAAAATCTCTGAACAAACTCGTCTTTGGCTGGAAGCTGAAATGATGTGAAGATGTATGGAGTGAACTTTATTCCAATAATGTTTAAAAAACACTTTTGAAAAATGGAGATAAAAAAAATGCAATTCTGAAATGAAACTTTGAAAAACATCTTAGGTGTTGAGAGTAACTTAATTTCTCTTTTTAGGACAGAGTTTGCATTTTACAGATCACACTCTTTTCACTTCTGGGGGCGGGCTTTACACTAAACTGAAGAGAAAAGATACATTCCTATTGGTTTGCACGAATGTTAGCGACAACATTTTTGAATGGTTGATGACATTTGTTTTGGGCTTGAAGTGAAGAGAATGTAATCCGTAGAAAAGCATTTAAAAAGGAAGCAATTATTTACAAAACTTTGGAAAAATAAAATCTATATAAAAAGAAAGTTTGAAAAAAAATATGGAAAATAAAAATATAAATAAAAAAAAAACAGAAAAAAGCAAACTTACCCTAAAAAAAATTTTATGATTAAAAGTTATTAAAATGGTCATTTCTTTATTGCATTTTTTTCACATCTCCATTTGCCTTCTAATGGAACAAATTGAATATTTCTGCATAGTCCTGTACATTACACTCACGCTCCTACATTGACAAAGAAACCAAACATATATATATTTTCTCTGGTTTTCCTTAAACACCACCTCCTCTAGGGTTTAAAGCGACTTGCAGCGATAGAACCATCCAAACAGTGTAGTGGAGGGAGGGATGCTCCATGGCGCCATTAATTGGACCCCTCTGTCTGGGATCGAGTCCAAAAAAGCCACTCCATCCGTCTCAGTCCTCTCCTCAGAGCCATCGCTCTCTGCTTCCTAACATCAGCCGTTTACACACACACCCAGGCACAGTTGGCAGCGCCTACCAAAACACATTCGCACATCACCTCGCTACTCAACACACGGCTCTTTGTGCACCCCTGATTGGAGGTGCAGGGATATACACACAGACCAAGTTTTTAGGTGAAACAGCCAGTCTTTCCTTTTGCAGGGCCCCCTGCTTGCCCACTGCAACGGTTTACAATCTGAAGGCTATATCCATGTGGAAAATAGCCCTAGTTACCAAAGTACACAAATAAAAGCAGAGATGGTCAGTATTTCACAGGAATGTCTGCACAAATGTCACACTGTTAACTCAAGGGATTCAGTCTTTGACAAGCTATGACTCAGGAAATGTTATCTCCGTTCAAGCAACCGAATTATGACGGTAAATATAATAAGAACAGGACTTCTGAGAAAAGATGCTGACATTTCAGCCATCAGTTCTTAAGCACATCCGACATGAATAGTCTTGTGTGAAGTCTGAACTAGGTCTCAGTTACAGATTTCCCTTCGGGGGCCTCTCAAGCCCTCCAGTTTCCCCAGTAATTTAAGAACTAACGAGACAAAGAGGCAGACTATTGTTCAAGTGTCACTTAGAGGAGGAAAAGTGGCATTTATGGTGCCACAAACAAGAGGCTAGCATCTTGTAAACAAACATGGGACTTTGTGTCATGGTATTCATGCTGCGTCTCTGCCTCTTCTTTGTCAGGATGGGGGGGGGGAGGCATGGCGTCCCCTTTAAACGGCTCATAAAATAAGTCACTTCCCTTTGACATTGTCCTGCCGCTCAAACTCTGTTCTCAGAGGAAGGATGGGGGAGGGGAGCTAGAGGTGAAAACACCTCAGAGACAAAAACCAGATTAGACATCCCCCCCCCCGCCTATGTTGCCATCATGTACCCTCAAACCAGACGGACGTCAAAGTGGCCCCTCCCGCCCCTGCCACCACCCTGCAGGCTTAACCAGCAAGGTCAGGGGTTAACAGCAAGTCCTCCGAGAGAGGTTGTGTCCTCTGACCCCCCCCTAACTTCACCTTCCCAGTCTGACAGCCAGCATATCCACTATGCGAGGTAATTCATCCTTCAATCACTCCAATAATAACCACACACACGCAAACTGCCAATTTAAGGCCCTAAAAGGAGCAGAAACGTAACAAAACTAAAGCCTGGCGACCAAGTAGAAGAGGTCTATCAGGGATTATCATGCATTTAGATGTACTGCATTTCATTGAAAGGACATTTTATACAACATAAACCAACATTAAGTAACTTTTCAATCTACATAAAATATTTTCATAACTTTTGGGATTATCCGTAAACTTTCAACTAGTTGAATGACACCTCGGTCTAGACCTGTCTAGCTCACATAACGTGTTGGAGTGTAACAAGCATCCTTTTCCATTGGTTCCACTTTTATTTGCTACTTTTCAGCTCATCTTAACACTTCTTTGAATTGGTGCATTTTCTCATTACAATTGGTCATTACAGCAAAGCAGCAACCTAAACAGTAAACAACAATGGAGGACATTCTGCACCGCTCATGGCTGATGGTCAGACTCAATAAAACAACTAGAAAAGGCAGCAGGAAGCAAGACAAAGCACACTAGACCACGGAGAAGAGATTCCAGGGTACAGAGATTTATTAATTTAAGAAATTAGTCATTATATATTTGCTTGAGCAACAAGTCAAGCCTCGCTCCCTAAAGCCCAGCATACACTGTGCGATATTTTCAATCGTTGCACGCAGCTACAGCTCAAACTGTACAATAAAACCGCAGGGTTTCAAAGCTCAAAGCTCACAATGCATGTTCTCACACTGTACGGCGTGAAGCTCTAAATTGACCTACCTGCTCAGTGCTCACACTGCACGTCCAAAAACCACATGTCGGACTCGGCACCGAGATGGTGCTGGTCAAACTCGTCAATCTAGAAGAAGTAGAAATAGAACTCCTTTGTTTGCGCAGCGCTCGAGGTTCTGGTAAGTCGGCTCGTAGCTCTACTTCTGCTGCAGGATTTGTCCACTAATACCTTACGACGGCCGACTGAATTTTAAATATGTTTGATTTTCTCCTGATCTTACGATTCCTGACCGGAAGGTGGTCGTGAGAGGATAATTGCCCCTTTTAAACCCCTGTATACTACACAACCCAGGATGCACCAGCAGGCTGAAAGTCGGCCCGATCAAAAAAATTATCTCACGACTGGAGAATCGGCCCGAAAAGGGCAAAAAAAAAATAATAATCATACGGTGTACGCCCAGCTTAAGAAATCACAGACCAAAAGTCTTTTATTGTTGTGCTTTAAGCTAAGCAGTACGGTTCACCTGAAAAATTAGGAGGATTTTCTCCAGAAATCAGTGACAATGAAGGTAATCAAAACAAATGTAGCTCCAACACCACACTACAAGAGGAAATAGAAAACACGGCTGTTTACAACTTTATCAAAGCCGTTCTAGAGCAACAGTCATTTATTTCCTGGGGTTTTTCGAAATTCTGTTGATAGTGGTGATATATATGAGCTAAATGACGCAATGACTCTGTATGTCTACATTTGCGTACTCCCTCACCAGCAAGAGCTCACCAAGTTTTCCACACAGGTTTTCCTAGGTGCTCTGTGGAGATATTCCATCTGCATGGAGTCAATTCAGAACAGCATGGAAACCCAAAATGGCTTAATTTAGCCACGTGAACATGTCAAGAATAAACCAAGCTTAACCCTACAACCAGATCTACATTAGAACAGCTTGTTTATTTAATAATAATTTCAACTTTATTGATCTCACATTACCTCTGCATTTAACCCAGCCCCTTGTGGAGCAGTGGGCTGCCATCATGAAGCGCCCGAGGAGCAGTGTGGGGTTAAGGGTCTTGCTCAGAGAACCAGAGTGGCATGCCGTGGGAGTGGGGCTAAAACTCAGAACCTCAGGATTCCAAGCTCTATGCATTAACCACTAGGCCGCCACTCCCCACAACATATTTCAAAATAAATCCTCTGTAAAAAGCTGAAAACATATTCCACACTAAAGTATCTAAAGCAGCTCAGGAATGAAGTAGACATAATTGGTAATCACATTTAAACGCCCAGCTGTAGCGTGCGTAGGACGGTGGCTGCCTGTCTCTTTACGCAAAGCTGTAAACCTGCAGCCACAACATTCTGCTCCTGTTCCCCTCCTCCGTCTGGAGGGAGAAGATTATCGCTGGAGGGCTAAAGGATGACGGCTGTTTGTTGAGTAACTTTCTTCATTGCTCCACATCCTGCCACACAGATTCATACACACTAAAGCTGCGGTGGTGGGGGAGCGAAAGCGGTCGACCTCTGAGGTGTGAAGTTTCAATGTACGTGACATTCTTATTGAGAAAAACAGTACATTTTTAGTCACCACAACAGGTGAAGGAGAACAAGATCTAACCGCAAAGAAAAGGCACCTATTTATTTTAAAAGATTACTTCCTGTTGCTGCTCATGTACCATCAATTCTATTAAAGGATCTACTTTAAAAGTTAAAACTGCTTTTTTTTTTTTTACAGAAACCAATTAAAATTAAATTATCTTGAAAATCATACTTTTGAAAAACAATTATGTTTGGATGCTAGCAAGTTTTTTTTTTTTTTTTTAAATGTGTTTGATAAATTACTTTACATGTAACTTGTTATCCCATTTTGTGCAATAAATACCTTGAAGCGAATATCCACTAGCACTCAGGGCCATACTGGAGTACGATCTTCCAGTATCGATATGTTCCTGCGTCGGCTGCTTCACCAGTGCATTCAGCAGCCTGTATGCATTGCTGTTTCCTTCCATGTCCCATCCATTGTTAAGGTTTAGTTTGTTTCTTAATAAATGTTTCCTTTTGGGAATCATTCAAGACATTTTATTTTAATTAAGTAACTTGAGGGTAATTTTATATATTTAAAAAAGATTTATCTGTTGATTATTTTTTCAATTCATCAATTAATAATCGAACAGCCAAAGACTCCTTAAAGTCAGAGAAGTCATATTTAAATGCCAAATCATTCTGGTTTAAACATGTATATAAATGTACTCTTTATCAGACCATATTGTCCAAAAAGTTTTTTCTATTTTTTTATATAAAAAAAAATCCCATCTTAAAATCTGTGTTGTTGTTTTTTTCGTTCTCTTATGCAGTTCAGTTAGTTATACTTCAGCCTGAACACCTAAATTCGGCCAATCATATATCAACAGTCATCTGTCAATCAAATTTTTTTATTCATAGCATCTTGATTCATATGTCGCAGCTAAAATACGCAACGGTGGAAATAAGAATAATTTCCTTTCCCATTGAGTTCCGTCCCAGTGTTCAC
>NW_015150505.1:367493-392071 GCF_000732505.1 Cyprinodon variegatus
TTGCGCCACACGTCTATCGATCGATATATATCGTTATTGAATTATCGCCCAGCCCTACGGCTGGAAGCCTTCTACACCAAAACAAGCTTGTGCTGCCCTGGCGTCCTCTTCCACAACATCTTCGTCCCCGCTGTCCTCCTCTAAATAAAAAATGTATGATGGAGGAGAGTTTCCCATTGAAAACCTACTAGCACTAAGCTGCTAATTGGTTAGCAATGATGCTTCCGAGACACCGGCCACAATCAAACTTAGCTGCAAACCTTCCGCCACAACAATCCCACCCCCTTGATAATTGACCAATCACATTCACTTTATTCACTCGTGTAAATTCGTGCACCACTCGGGAGAATTCAGAAATGCAACCGCTGGAACAGCCGCTTCCCTACAAATGTAAAGAAGACTTTTTACAAAATTAAACCAGGTGAAAGTCAAACTTTTCCACTTGAGGAGTTGGGGATAAAGCATACTGACAGATAAATTTTTAGGTTTTTATTTTAACTGCAAACTGTTGATATATTGTTTAATAATCTTGGTATAAATACTGCCTTAAGTGGATTGCTCCGCCAGCTAAAGGCATGTTTTGAAGTCCCTATACTCCAGTTAGTGATTAATCAATTACTAAATCATTATTTCTACAATCAATTAATCATGATTAATTGTTTAAACCGATATATATTAACCACATTAAACCTATTCTATTCCTGTGCCTTCGTAAAATCCCTTCTAAATGTTAATACTCATCTGCTGAGTCAACTGTGCATCATTACAGAACCGTCACTATGGTGATTTTAACTAAACAGTAGGCGAGATGGTAGTGTGCTGAATTGTTGACAACTTTGTTAAATCACAGCAGCTATATTCTTAGGTTTCTATGCATTCCTCGTATTTGCTTTCCTCATTCAGCTGCATCAACTCAAATATTCAGCAACATTGTGCTGCGAAAGCAGATGATATTCAAACACTGTAGCTCATGTGGAAACAATCAGGGCAGGGCAAAACATCCACCTACTCCGTATACACTCAGATAATGACTATCCAGCTGTCTCAGCTAAAACTAAGGAGTGTAAAGCAAAGGTCAAAACTACATTAGGTGTGCTGGGAGGGGAACTCCTGAATCTGAATGACAGTGCTTTAATAAAACAGCGCGTAAAACGCCCACCGCCGTTTCCCATCTGTCCTCTTAAGTCTTTCACTCTAAATCTGCCCCCGCTCAGTTTTCTCAAACTGGGGTTTAACGACTCACTTTGCTCTATTACTGATTGTTTGAGTTTTGTGTGGGTTTATTTACAGGTGACATCAGGAAGAAGTCAACTGTACTGACATGCAGACCTGATGAAAGTTTCTTGTTAGCCTGTTTAGGTTATGACTAATGTTTAGCTTCAGGACAATCCAATGTTTATGTAGACGAACCTCCGTCACAGGGCGGAGTGCAGAGCATGAGGACCAAGTCACCCACAGAGTCAAGATTTGGGAACAAAGTGTTTCCTAAACATGTCGACAGCATGAAAAAAAAAAAAAAAAAACGATAAAACTGAGGAGGAGAAAAGATAATTAGATTAACATCTAACAGCATAATGCTGGAGAGGCTACCAACAGCAACCTGGCTATGTGTGCTATAGTTAACCCCCCCACATGTGGACGTTTAGGGAAATAAAAATTGATATACAACTAGCTCATACTAGCGGAAAGATGCGGTAGCATCTTTCTTCTCCTGTGCCTTTATAGATCCGGTTGTGGAGAGATTTCTGAGGACTAACATGCATCATGTTTACAGCATAACTGAATTTCAGACAGCTTTCAAAGGAAGGATATCCTAGCTTTAGCAGACAAGAACTAGTCAGAGCTCATACTTTACTAACCTCCAGCTGCTGACGTGAAGCTAAACTAAACATAGACCGACTTTTCTGAGCAGCCCCATTTTAACCTTGTCGATGCAGCCACAGCAACCATGAACTTCTCACAGGTGCACGGCAGTGGTTACTGGCAGAAATTTGGATATTAGAAAAATGTAAATCACTTTATTGTCCCACAATGGGGAAATGAACTCTCTGCATTTAACCCAAACGTACTTTCAACCTGCTCAGAGCACAAGCGCACTTCTCTAACCATCTAGGCCAACACTACCATATTTATATGCATGTCCCGATTGATTAGCAAGACAATATCCTGATCTGCTTCTAGACAAACAGCTAGAAACAAGACCTGTTAAAAAAACCAGGATATACAACAGAGAAAGCTCTTGCCAATATCCGATATAAACAATGGCATCAACCGATGGTGATAACATGGTTTTCTCTCTACTGTCCTGTGCACTCGCTGCAAATACCAGTTCAAATATCAGATTCATAAATAAAAACACACTACAAACATTTTAACATCTCATCTGTGACAAACTAATGCGAAATGAGATAATCCTTCCATCTTTGTCACAAAAACAATGCCTTAAATATATGTTTATTTTATTGGCAAATCGGCTCATTTCTGAGAGCTTTAAAGCTAATATCGGACAATACTGACAGCATACTGATAATGTCATGCATCCCTATAAGAAACTGAAATCAGAAAGGCCTGACCAAAAATCAGCTGTAAAGGTGAACAGAGTTAGATAATGGCTTCCCTGCTGTCTGAAATCTCAAAATGGCATCAAATCAGCTCCATTCATCAGTGTGACCACAAACACCGATAGAACGTGACTAGAATTTCAGTATTATTGAGCTTTTAACAGAGATAAAGAGTCATTTAGAAGGTTAAAATCTCATACAATATACTGACAATAGTTCCGTCTGGTCATTAGAGAGGGAGATTTATAGCTGATAACAATAAGGCTGAAAGTGCTCAGTTTCATAGAACATGTTTTTATCCTTTAACGAGGACGAATACGAAGCAATCAGAGTCTACGTGGTTTTATTAATGCTCGCTGGTTTAATCGCTGCTGCTAAATGCTCTTTGATCTTACGCAGAGCCGTTGGAAGTTCATTATCATTCAGAACATTTTCCAGATTGTTCTGTGTTTTAATTAGTTTAAACCAGAGTCTAACCTTTTCTGTGAAGAGGGGATCACGGAATTCGGATGTGGTGGCTGGGTTCGGTTTGGTTGAAAGCGTGCTGTTGCGGCCGGCCATGAAGACAGGCAGTAAGTGTTGGAGCCCTGTGTGCAGTGCTGGCGGTTCTGCTTAGCAGACGTGCGGGGTTGCTGTGCCTGGACTGGGAAGGCGGTCCCTTAGTAACCCGATCGCAGCGAGGGGTCCAAGAAACGGGTCCTTTCTGCTGTCCAGGTGGGAAACATTGCCCTTCGGATGTGGTTTTTACCTGGTTCGGATCATGGTTCCGGGCCGGCAGGGTTCGAGCTGTGGGTCTCTGCCTGCGGTAACTGTTATCCATCACGGTTCTTGTTATTTTGGACATCGGAATCTAAAGGGTGGATTATACTTCTGCAACTGCACACATCAAATGTCGCTTGCGTCTGGTCGGTCTGGAATTTCGGTCTGGAATTTCTGGGGACGCACAGCAGTTTCCCGCCAAAGCGCAAGAGGGAGCCTATTCGAGAACTTGCAAGAACTTTGGTCATGAGAACTTCAGCAGCGGCAGCGGGAGTGTTTATTTTCCAAAACATGTCTGAGTCACCATACAAGTGGTCTTATTTCCGCACCTCCTCGATCGACCTTTCGTCGTGGTTATCCATTGTTGTTATTACTCCTTGGTTTTTAAAAATGGCGCGCCCAGGCACCGAACCAATAAGGACCACACAGACAGCAGGAAAGGCATACCAAGGACCAATCACAGCTGTTTTTTGTCTGCGCACCTTCGCTTGAGGTCTGTGCGGGTTTGCGACCGCTGTTTTAAGGTGCGCAACAATGGGTGCAGAGCCTCTGTGCGGGGGGCGTGGTCTCGCACAGAGATTTGATAGTTGCAGAGGTTGTGCGTCAGAAGTATAAATTGGCCTTGATATGGAAATCGGTCTGGAGCTGCGGCTATACTAAACTGTGCAACTTGCTAAGATTCGTTGTTTTATGAAAGAAAATATTTCATTAAACAATAAACATTGCTTTGAATCAGCTTTATTGCCATCAGGCACTTTATTAAAGCTAAACAACAGAGAGAACAAGCCCTTGTAACTTTGGTATATTGAATCCAACTGATGCTGTGAGAGGATGTTTGACTACACCGACGTCACAGCTGGGGATCCCTAGAGGCGTCCAGCATACTGTAAAATTCTCTCCATTTTTATTTCTAGGAGCTTTTTTTAGCGCAATTTAGACCAGCCACATAGAGAAAAGAAAGGATAATCTACCATCACACATGATAAAACTGCTCTAGACGCACTCCTTTCTATTTGACATTTAACTGAAAATTCTCAAATGGTAAAAAACACATTTAGCCTCTGCTCTAAAGAAAACTAACCAGCAGTAAATAGTTCAAATACATTTCAGAGAAGTTTGAACTAAGTAATCTATCTAAAAATACCAAACCACAAAAATAAACTAAACACCTCAATTCTATCACAATAATCCAGAGAAGGAGGCTGAACAAAAAAAATTTCCGTAAACTTTTGCTTTTAGTTTGGTGATTAAATCCTGCCTGCAGTCAGCTGAGCAGAAAGCTGCGCTGGCTTTTACAGCGCGGACACGAGTCATGCTTCACCAGATGTGTCAGAGGTTAACTCAGATGAACAACTGCACGGAGCATCAGAAAGATCCATAAATAAAAAAAAAAGATCTAAGCCAGAGAGGAAACCCCTGAGTACAGCTGAGTCCTTAAAGCATCAACTCTGCTTATGACATGAGAGATTTATGCAGCTCACAACAATGGCCGCCATCTCCTTACAAGTCAAAAGTTCTGCTTGAGAGGAGCGATTATTTTCAGCTCAAGAGCCTTCCTCAAAACCCAGGGTAGTATCCGTTTCCTTAAATAAATCTGGAAAATAAAACTTGTACAGCTGTTCAAATATACAATGGTCCAAAATCTCCCCATCACACAGCATTAAAGAATGAAAACCCGCCTGTTTCTCTACCACAAGTTGCAAAACACAAATTAATATAATATGCTGTTAGACTGAAGTACTTCAGAGAGATTTATCACATTAAAATGTCGATCAGCCAAATTATCTCCTGCCTTCTCCTCCTACATATGAATTCCTTTCTAAAGGCAAGTCAATTCAGCAAACAAAGCACTGGGATCCATAAATCGGAGCCCGCTGCCATCGGAGCCCATTTCTGATTACTAAACCAGTCGGGGCCCTCGGGCCAATTAAAACTCTCCATTTGTGAAATTCCACAACGCCGTCATCCATGAACATTTACTCTGAAGCCCCTGGGGAGATTCCAAAGTACTGCCCTGGCCTCTCGCTCGGTCTCCTCCCCCCCACACCGTCCTGGCCCTGCATCTATGGCTTTGTCTCCCCACACAAAAGCTCCCTGCCTACACCACTTCCCAGGTCATTGCTTTGTGGTGGCTTCAAACAAGTCAGAAACCAGACTTCCAAACTCTGCTTTGAAGCTGAACTCTGGGTGTTCCCTCTCAGCGTTTCATAAAGACAGTTGCATCCATCCAGGTATGCTCAAACTGGTTTCAAGCTGTACGTTTATCCGTCCTGGAAGATTCCTGCACATTGTCTAAAATTCAATGCCTTTCAAGAGGCTTATTTAATATTCCGGAAATTTGAAGACACAAATTTTATCCTTTTTTGGTTTAACAATCTTCATGTTTCTAAATAATAAAGCCTGATTAGAGGGAGAATAATTTCTCTAGCTCTGGTTTAACATAGTTTAGATGAGGAAAATTTCAACAGGATTATTCTGAATTATCAGAGGAGAGAAAGTTGAACTGAATTGTGTTGGATAATCAGTTATAATCAGTTATAATCAGTTATAATCAACTGGATTCAAAGACAATACAGCTTATATATTTCCATAGATCCTATATGTAAAAAACTATTATTCTGGATTTCAATTGTTCAGATAAGAGAACAAAGGAATAAAGTATTTAACTTATTTCTTTCCCCCAGATTTGACAAATGATAAATGCCACACTTTAAAAAAGCTTTAAAACCTGCATAGAGACCAGTGAGATGCTAAAGGTCACATCAAAGCATCTGCAGAGACTAATGCCACCCCCACCTGTTGCTGCACACTGCCAGTCAGCTGCTTGGTTTCATCTTAAACTTTTTATTATCCAAAAAAACAAAAAGCAAATAGCATAGGAATATTAGAAACACAGTAATAATAGTTACATCATTTCAGCAGTGGGAACGATAGTTGCTTTTTGATCTTGTAATAGACTCTTTTAAAGACTTAAATTCAGTTAAAAAAATAATTTATTAATCCTAAAGGGAGATAAAATGTTGTTGTACCTTTTTTTTTTAGGATAGATCTTCTGTAGCTGTCCGTTTTGCTCTTGTCAATAAAGAAAAACAATGAATTTTTAACTCTGGTCTAAGAGAATTAAATGAGAATAAACATAAAATATGTGACAGTTTACGACGGAAAGTTTCCTCCCTGACCTTTAAAAGCGGCGATTCATTGGAACGCTGTGAGAGAAGCAGGTTCAGAACAAACCGTTAGCAGTGGTTTGATTTTGTTCTGGTGAATAAATCAACCAGAGATAAGAAGCTTGGCTTTACAGGTCACACAGTTTGACTTTGAAGCAAAGTGTCAAATATAAAGAGCAGATTTTCTGTTTAATGGGAGAAATACCTCAA
Organism: Cyprinodon variegatus; assembly: GCF_000732505.1. Classification (NCBI taxonomy): domain Eukaryota; kingdom Metazoa; phylum Chordata; class Actinopteri; order Cyprinodontiformes; family Cyprinodontidae; genus Cyprinodon; species Cyprinodon variegatus. Next base: position 374,191 of record NW_015150505.1, read on the forward strand.
AATAGACCAGACTGATTCCAGTTTTTATTTCTTAACTACTGTGGAAACTGGAGATGATTAACGACTGTTTTTAATCCCATTTTCTATTGTTCTCTACAGTTTTTGATGCAGCAGTGTTTGCCTCGCTCGCTGAACCACAGGTTTGACCTTTATGCTTTGCTCGGGCCACGTGTCTTTGTGTCTGTGCATATTTGAAAGCAAGTGTAAGAGACCAATGCTGTTATGTTTATGTTGCACAGAGACTGGCGAACTGGATGAACAAGTTACAGCACGGCATGATTATCACAAGAGGGGACGGAAAGAGAGAGAGAGAGCAAAGAAAAAGGCATAAAAGATCTCGCTGGCTTGTACCTCTACCCCAGAGCCTCCATCTTTCCACTGACTCATGGCATACAAATGAAAACAGACTTTAAAGGAGCAGATGAAAAACACTCTTTACTTAGGGCCGTGTGCTTAACCAGGGGACCCTACACAAACACGGCTTTGCTGTCGGAGAAACGGCCTACTGTTGAGATGACTAATAGGGCCTAAATGTGGCCCCTTCCCCTGGTGAAACCCACAGACAAGTATATCTGAAAAGTTACTAAAGGGTCATAGATTTTAATCAAAATGTTCTTCAACCCACCATATTTCAAACAGGAAGTCTAAAAAAGGTCAGAAAATGTTTCAAAGTAAAACTTTTCTTATGTAATATTCTGACCAATATTTTAATGGTTGATTATTTTTGGAAAATATTAATTTAATTTCCATTTCTTCATTCTAAAAAAGAACATTTGGACTAACAGAGCAGATAAATATACAAAAACTAGGTAGGTACATATATACCTACCTAGGATTTATAACAATCCTCATATATGAGGATTTTTATAATAATAAACAATATAACATAAAATAAATGCAAACAAAAATATCGTCAATTTTCAGTTATAAGTTGATTAACATTGAAACATTCGTTAAAGGATTACTGATCTAACAACATCAATGCAAAATGAAAACAGAAATCCACATTGTCATATTTATGATACGCCTTTATTTTGAAATTCTGAAGATGTTATAGTGAGCAGGTAATCTATTATTTTTTTATAATCAGAAGAATGCTACTTTTTTTAGATGCTTGTAGCACTTTAAGGCTGTAATAATTGAGAGAAAGCAAGACTTTCAGGTGATAACAGGAAGGCTAAAAGTAAAGCTGAGTCTCATTTTTCTAAATGTTGTTTTTCTACCCTGCATCCTGGAAATAATGCTTTTGGAAATGTTAGAGTTGATGTAATAAGCTTAACTATCAAAAACATACACAAGGTCTGTTGTTTTAGGGATGACAACTGAGCTAACCACAGCAATAACAAAAATAAAACTTGTCATTTAAAGATGCCTCATAACTTCTGTTTCAAAAGAGTTAACGAAAAACATTTTTAGTTGTATTTCTGTCATAATGAGTCATGGTTTAACCGATGCTTCCAACAAAACCGATGAACCTTCACAACAGGAGGGAAAGAAAATAAATTCTGTTGATTAGTTGGATCTGATGATTATGATGGGTCCAAAAATAAAGCTAATAAATCCTGACTTGCAGGACGGGGAGCAAAAAGCTACGAAATGATCATCAGAGTCTGACCAGATGTTGAGGCAGGACAGGGTCTGGTGAAGCCCCCTCCAGGCAAAATGAGGTCAGGTACAAGATCAGATTTCTGGAAGCTCAAAGCCACAAAAAAAAGCAACAAAGATTCTGATATACCTGTTGGGCTTTAGGAAACTGGACACCAGCAGGGCTGGTGGGAAGAGAACCACTCATCGCCGCCTGTCAAAGGGACCTCGAAAGCCTAAACCTTACGCTACAATGGTTTAATGGGGCCTCAGTCATGGATGGCTCAACTGTTCCCGATGACATCGCTCTCCATGTGTCCATAAATCAAAGCTACTTGCTGCCCAGAAGATTCACATCATTTCAAGACCCGGTCCAGAACCCTGCATTCCCACACTAATTTTATTGCAGTTTTTTTTTAAAAATGTTCCTAATGATTTGCAGATTTGAAGCAATCACAGCAGAAAGTACATAATCCTTCCATGTGTGCTCTCACTCGTCAGCTCTGGGCCAGAGGGCTGTCTGCCGTCTCCCTCATCTTTGATATCAGAGCTCTGACGAGCTGCTTGTAACACATGGCATCAGATTCGCTCAGCTATGTGAAGCAGCTTATGACCCAGTTCCTTCTTTTCTTTTGGACCAAAGGCTGAGGTTTTGATCTCAGTACCCTATAATTTATAAGAAAATAAATCCAAGAGTGAGCACCGCAGAGAGGCACTACGTAAATATTAGGAAATGCATTAGGCTAACGGCATTTTGAAAACACCATACCAGTAAGTGAGAGCCTTGTCAGTGGGAGTCTTGATGCAGGCCTTGGGAGTAATTAGCGGGACTAACTGCTCCTCTGGACCAGACCCAAACACCAGAGCGAATCCCTGGCTTGGCTCCCCGCAAACCGCACGGGCCTCTGACGAGCTGCAAAAGTCCTTATGATGATCACCGCTATCAACACGGAAACGAAGCACACTGCAGGTTCTCACGGTAATTAATAAACCCAGATGGGGTTTCCGATACACGTCGCCAGGACCTATGTGGTGACACCTCTTCACACCCTGATCAGAGCCACACAGCCGGCTGATTGACACCACCAGCAAGGTGAGCCACAAAAAAAAGAGCTCAAATATCAGAGGGACCAAGCGAGAGAGTCGGCAGCCAGAGTCCATAGACGGAGACGAGATCACGCTGCTCAGCGGGAAGCCTGGGGACAATCTCATGCTAGCTGAGGATGTTCTGGACAAGGCAAGTGTATTTATATAGCACATTTCGGTAGAACAGTAGGATAATCACATTAAGAAATTAAGTTAGACTGAAAGCTTTACAAAAAAAAAAAAAAAAAAAACTTTCCATCAAATAAAACTAAACAAATATGGTTTTGTTTTTTATTTAAAGCAACTTGGGTTTCAGTGCTTTTAAAGTTTTCTGGAGTTTGTTTCCGATCGGATCCACAAGACCCAAGAGGTCTGGCTGTTGATCCCCTGACAAGTCTTTAATGTGTTTTGCAGCGAAGCCATTCAGTGATTTATAGACTAGCAGAAACACTTTAAAGTCTATCCTCAGAGATACAGGGAGTCAGAGGAAGGACGTTAGAACTGGGCTGATGTTCTCCACTTTCTTAGTTCTAGTGAGGACGCAGGCAGCAGCCTTCTGGATCAGCTGCAGCTGTCTGATCCACTTTAAGGCAGAGCTGTGAAGACACCACTGCAGCGATCAATTCTACAAAAGATGAACGAAGCAGGAATCAGTTTTTCCAAAGTCCTGCTGAGACATTAGTCCTTTGATCCTGGAGATGTCCTTTAGGTGGCAGAAGGACGACTTTGTTCCCGTCTTTATGAGCCTCTGAAGGTTCAGGTCTGACTCCATCACTACACCCAGATTTACAGCCTGACTGCTGCTTTCTAGCTGGATTAACTAGAGCTGTGTGCTAACGTTTAAAAAATTATTACCTTAGTTTTGTTTTGAGTCAGATAAAGCAATTGTTGTCCCATTCTTGCATTACTTTCTCTGCATTTACCCAGAGCTGGAATGGTTTCATAGTGACCTGGAGACATGGTGATGTACAACTGGCTGTCGTCAGCGTAGAGATGGTAACTTACGTCGTCATTAATAGTGATCTACGGAGAGCTGATCAGGGGAATTTGAACATTTCTCATATTTTTTCTCCCTTCATCTACTAAAACAAATAACAGAGACTGCAGATTTTCTTATACAGTCATAGGTCTGAATCCCACGGAAATTAAAGAACTTAGATCATCCATATTTTCAGTAGCAAACCACCGGTCCAAACCTCTGTCTAATTTCTTTTAACTTCACTCTGGTGTAGTTAAAGGGGCAAAGCCCCCCCCCAAATATGTCCCTTTTTTCGATTTAAAATACTTAATACACTTTGGTTATTTTAACTATATCTTACTATAAGAACATCATGCGATGTGGGGCCCTTCCCCCGACTCTTGCTACATACTGCCAGTCAGCTGACTAGCTAAGAAAACACACTTAAACTTTAAACATACATTCCAACCATAATTACATATCATTTCTAGAGGGAGATGGATTCGTTTTTCAGTTTTCAGTTCAAGCAATTAGATAATGTTAGAAATTTGTCTGAAATGCTCGAACAGAGGTTTGTTTTTCAGACAGGAATCTCATGCCCAATAAAGGGCCAATCACCTTTGATCTCTTCAAATGAAATTAGGTGAAGAAAAATATGCAGTTGGTAAAAATCATAATGATAGGGAGCTTGGTGCCAGGGGAGTGGTTTGTTTTGGAAGCACGTCCCAGAGAACAGAAGTAGAGAAGCTAAAAGAAAATGTCAGGGAATTACAGCAAGGTGTGCTGGATGAAGCTGATCATGGAAGAAGCTATAAAGAACAGCACAAAGGAGCAAAAAAAAAAAAGCCGGGGTGACGAAGACGGGAAAAGAAGGTAAGAGAGAACAGAACCTCCCAGAGGAGCGGCTAAGAGCAGCAGGACAAGAACATGAACCGGCATGTTGGTCAGGACAGATGGGGATGAAGAGGGAAAAAAAAAAAACTTTTAACAGCCTGCAAACAGGATGTGTTAACAGAGAGTTTCATTGGGTGGGGGGGAGGGGCTCCTAAAGGATGGAGCCAAGTTTAACTCTGGTCACAGATGCTAAAAATACATTATAACATGGGTGAAGAGATCTTTATTGAATAAGGGTGAGGCAAGCATATGGTTATAAAGCCAAATATATAAAATAGACCAATAGTACGCCTGGAAAATCACTTCAACCCTGCATAGAAATAAAAAAAAATAAAAAAAAGCTTCCCGTCAGTCAAATCTCCTCTCTTTCTCTGCGGCCCTCAGTCGGCACCTCCAGCACTTTCTTTGTTGCCCTGTGTTCCCAGCGCCGGGACTCCTGTGTGCAGGTCTTGGTGGTCCGGTGTGGAATGTGTTGAGAGGAGGGGAGGGGGAGACGAGGCGAACCTAAAGAGGGGGTGTTCAATTGTTCCCACATAGAGCATCCACCCCCTACTGATCTGTCGCTCACTTCTGCTTTTTGGGAGGGGGTTGAAGGCACGGACCGAAGCAAAGGATGTGAAGTGATGGAAAAAAAACGGACACTTGGCCAACACACAGCTATTGCACCAACGCTACACTGGGAGCATACTAAATGAGCGTACCGGAGAAACTCCACATTCCCCTGTTGCTGAGGACTCCTTCCTAAAGACTAAACAGGTTCTTGGATGTCAAACCCATTCCCAAACAGCCAATTTCACCCACATTCCTGCAGGTTTGACGGTGTTGAGCCTTTTGTTTGCAGGGCTGGGATACGCTGCCTTCCTTTGGGATGGTGATAAAGCAGCTGCTGCCAGCCTTGCAGAGAAAGATGCCCCCACAGCGCCTGAGATCTCAGGCCTGTCACGCTCTGATAGCAGAACCCAGATAAGAAGTGCCACACGTATCCGCCCCGCTGTCTTTCTCTGACCCCACCACCCAAAACATAATGAATCCTAAACTCAATTACAGATCATTAAACCCTTGGTAATCAGATTTTGACATCAATGCTTCGGACACTTCAGCTCTCTGCATTAAATCTGTGAATGTTTTTTTTTTGTTTTATTATGCACCCATGACTCCAGGAAAACCAAAGCAGACGTCAGACATAGAAAATAAAGCAGATTTTATGTTGTTCGTCTTAAACTGTGCACATTCCTGGTACCGAGCTGCAAGGATTCAGCTCATCACTTGGGAATGTTATCAGAGATTATAGCACATGCTTTGGCTTTGGTGTTTTTTATTATCCAGCCCTGCAAACATTTTCTCTATAAACAAATCCTTGATATTAATGTTGATGCAGCTAATTCCTCCGCGGAAAAAGGCTCCGTTTTTCATAGAAAGAGCTTTTTATTACACATGCATCCACTAAGGCTAAACCTCACCACTGCTGTAAAAGGTGTAACGACTTAACCAAATTTAACACACACTGAGTCATTTCCTGTGACTTTGGCCAATCAGCCTTGTGGCTCTTAAACTATCAGTGAATTTAACCACACCTTTGACTGGAAATGAACACTTCATGGAGGTGACGCATCTAAAGACATATGTTAGAAGCAATAGCTTCCAATAAATCAAATTCCAGCTTAGAACGCTGTAATATTAGTAAGTTTGGGTCCTCTTTCACTGGAAAGTCCTGCTGTTGAAAGACTCGTTGTTTGACACTTTGGTTGACGATGTTTTATTAGCGTTTTCACACAAACGCGTCAGGACACTTAGTTCCAGGCCAGAGTTTGAGTTCAGGGTGGATGGTTTGGTTTGAAGCCACCCTGAAAAGGACCAGTGTCCTAGCTAGGATTATCCAACAATATAGCAGGTTCGTGGAAAACTGTTGCAGGTATTTGTTATAAATAGGGCTGAAACAATCGGATTATCATGATTAATCTATTATTAAAATAATCATCAACTAATAAAGTAATCTATTAATAGTTTACTGGAGTATAGAGACTGTAAAACATTAGCCTGACGTAGTCCGACTCAATTCTAGTCAGAATATGAGTCTGATACTGCTCCATAGAGCTGTGATTATGGGGCGTGTTTCGAACGAACCAGGAAAAAAATGCCTCTGCACTTAATTGGATAGACCTACAACCAATAAGAGCAACGGAGTGCGTGACGTATGTTAAGCGACGCATAGTTGTCAACAAAACTCAAAGCGTGCAGTTGCACGCCTAGAATAAGATGAGCCTTGATCGCGTTTCTCTGTTCCTGTTTTAATTTGCTGTCGATATCTTCTAGAACAGACCTAATAGCAGAATCTACTCACCCAAACTCTCCAGCGGCAGCCATTGTTGTTGTCACCCAAGCGCGCTTTGGTGACGTGGTTGATTACGTTACTGTTGATCATCTGTCCATCATCGTATAAAGCCCGCCCTGACAATTTGATTGGCCCGCCAGATATTGTGCGAGCATACTCGCGCTACTATTGAGCAATGCCAGACCGAACTTCTCGACCTCAAACGTTGTGGGCGGGAATAAGTTTGGAATGGCACCCAGGCTAGCAATACATGCCTTTAGCTGACAAAGCGACCTAGAGTAGTAATTATGGCAAGATTGTAAACAAATATATAAACATTTTGCATCTAAGAGTTTCACCTTGTTTACTTTCTTAAAAAGTCTCCTTTAAAGAATCTTTTGCTGTCCGATTATTAATTGACAGATTAATCGAGAAAATAAATTGGCAGATTAATGGATTTGCTAAATGATCGTTAGTTGCAGCCCTAGTTGTAAACAGGATGCTGACCATTATCGGATGATCGGCTTTAGATCTTGAACAAACCGTAAGATGGAACTTTCATTCCCTGAACCGGACCAGCAGTTCAAAGGCCGAGACAAATGTTGTTTTTTTTTTTCCTGGAGTCAGAGTCAAGTTCTCCAACGTTCTGCTAAGGACCAAATTATTTGATTCAGGTTAAAAGCAGAGACACTTCTAAAAATGAGCAAGAAGACTGATGTGTGACACATGAGGCAGAGAGGGTCTCTCTACAGACGACAGGAACACATTTCTGTACATGCATTTGTACCCAAAATCACCCCGGTATAACCAAGCCAATGACTTAACAACATAAGAAATGCCGCTTTGTTTATTTCCTTTCTCACTTCTAAATGATGGTTTCAAAGCTTCAGATCCAGGTCTCATAGCAGCAATCCACTAGACATCTTCAGAGATAGCTTTACTCTAAAAGGAATTAGACTTTAGAATATTGTAAAACAACTTTCTAAGAGACCAACAACTGGAGGTGGGTAGAGTACCCTGAAATATTACTCAACTACTACACAACTTTTTTATTTAACTCAAGGAAAGTAGAAACAAGGCATCCAAGAAAAGACTCAAGTAGGAGTAAAATGCACCACTCAGGTAACCATTGTGAGTGATTGTTGACTCGTAACACCTGATTAATGTTTAAATAATATAATCAGATACAGAGTTATGTGCAAGTTCTGGTATTTCAAAGTAATAAAATAAAATGTAAAACTTACAAATGTGTAACTTATAAAACTGATATAAACAGTAGGTCATGTATGCATGTCTGCAAAGGATGAGATACTTTCAGATACAATATTTTCTGTTTACTATATTTTTTTAAATCTAAAATAGCTCAAGTTTTTTGTAGTGAGTAGAATAACCAGAGATGTTGGGAGGAGAAGCAATTCTCTAACATATTACTTAAATAAAAGTTTTTAAAAAAGCATGGTAATGAAAAAAAGCCTAACCTTAACCCTCCAAAAAGTACTTTTTGTTTTATTCAAGTAAATATAGCAGAGTAATTATAACAAACTCTACCATTTACTAGAGATGAACCTATTCAGGTTTTTCTAGGGCGGTGTCGATATATCTATATATATCTTTTTTATTTTTTAAACATCTATCAGAAATATATATATATATTTAAATCATGTCACAGACTCAGCATAATGCTCTGAGCTTCTATATCAATGCATTTTTTGCACCATGTTTTTTTCTCTCACACTGTTGACATTTGATCACTGTTGCACTTTATGGAATGGAAATGTTCATTTACTGTCTGAGAAGCTGGACTAAACTGAATTTTGTTTTGTATACACTCTGTTTTCTAAGTCTAAGATTTCTATTAGATTTCTAATATTCTATTCTTCTTCCTCCAGTCACATCATACGAATAACTGATAAAGGCACGGCCACAGAATTGAAATCAGCCAATGTCTGCAAGTATCGCCAAATTAAAAAAACAACAAAGAAAAAAAGCGATATGCGAGTATCACCAAATAAAAAAAAATAAAAAAAACTGCAAAGGAGAAAAAAAAAGTAATATCAGACAAAAACTATTGTTCAGCCGATGTGTCGGTCAATCTCTACCAAATATCCATCAGTAATTGTGTACCGGAGACTAAAAAGAAAAAGAAGTTGGAGCATTTTTATCAAGATATTTAAAATAAACACCAGACAGCAGTTTTATCAACTCCTGATAAAAGTTTTCCTTCTAACTGTAAAGAAATTGCAGCAAATGAATGCACTTAAGATTGATGCTTATAAGGAAAATGTAAAAAAAATATTGTCTTTTATTGTAAATTTCGCCTGATCTTAACTGATAACAGCAGTCTACTCCACACCCAGAGTCACAGCACCTTTAGACGAGTCCATAAACACAGTAAGGCTATGAGATACTAGGAAGTTGTATTGAGACATTATAGCTTCTAACGCTCTCTGACCTTTGGCATCTTTTGAGCCATCGTTGTTTTGGGCGTCTCCTGTAGTGAGACGTCACCCGTCATGCATGTCTATCTGAACGTACTGTAGTTACTCATAGCAACAGCCAAAAGCAACAAACAAATACGGTGTTACAGTTAGTCATTTAAAACATAAATAATATGCACATTGATACTCAAATGATACATAGTGCAGAGGTAAGATGTCAGTGTTTTTAAATACTCTGCGTCAGAGTATTCCCAGATTGGTGCACCACCCAAACCTGCAGCTGCTGTCCTTCTTCAGTAAATATTCAGACAACTAGATTAGTGGCCTGTCCAGTGTGTGCCCAATCTATGACTAAATTCAGATTTTCTCCATGCTTTATTTAGTCTGCACATCTATGGGCTGCATATCCCATTATTGAAACGCCTTTAGAATTACTTGCTAAATGCTGATATGGTGCTGCGGCACTAAAGAGATACTGGGGTGGGGAACTGGTTAGGGAAAGTGAGTAAAATACTCAATGCTGTATACTTCTGCTCTTTATAGAGTAGCATTACAGATTTACGGGTAAACAGAGGCGGCCAGGCCACCTGCTGGCTGTAGAGACGTCTGTGGGCCCAGAAAAAGGAGCGCAGTTAAAGCCAGGCCACTTCCAATGGTGAACACAGATGGTTGTGAGGGGACTATTGATTAACGGAGAGGGACTTCTTGGCAAAGAAGTAAACCCCAGTGCTGCTGAGGCATGTTGTTGAAAGCTGAAGATGTTTACAGCCTAATGAAGAGCTTAAAAGCCTACATGTAGCCAGGGTGTAAAACATATCCAGCCTACCTCTATTTATTGAGAAGTACAGGTAAATATAACCGGTTTAAGTCTGACGTCAGGTTTTAAAACTTCTCCAGCACCTTTTGGCCATCTTAAAGGTACTCATGATATCAGCAGACAGTAACAACATGATCATTTAAGTAAAGTTTCAATACGGCTGTTGATTAAAGTATACAACTGATTAGATAAATGACGAAACTTTTCCCTAAACAGAAAATCCCTCATAAGGCTTTAGGACGTACCTCAACAGGAGAGGTTAAACTCTCAGCAAAAGGTTAATTTGTTAATTATTAGGAAAGTGGGAAAACAGGGCAGTAGTTTTTAAACAGAGCAGCCCATGTTCTGATCTTTGGACTTCAGGGGGGAGAATGCTGGCAGAGCAAGCGCCCTCGGTCCACCTCCCTTATCTTATCTGCAGAGCGTCCTGGCTTTGGTGAACCTGTTATTTCTCCAAATGGTTGCAGTTCTGCCTGGGAAAGAGGCCATACAGTGTGGGACTGCAGACACTGAAACCAGGGATGTCAGGAAAGCTTCAAGTTTCAGTCACATTGCACAGGTCTGACCACATTCTGACCACATTATCCACCTCCTGAAAAGGATTTATCTTTGTGATAATAAGAGAGGGTATTTCTAAGATTTTTTTAAACGTATTGTTCCCTAACTTCTAAGGATTTAACATCACTGCTCGCTGTTAATGTCCTTCAACCCACTACTCAGTAGCTGAGTCCACATGACTCCTTCTGAAGTAGATTTAATCTATCATTATGAATGTGAATGTGGAGGTGAGCTGTTCAAGCATCACATCACGTTTCCATGTTTAAGACTCAAATTTTGAAGCATAACAGAAAGGACGATTTGTGGCTGGTAAATCCAAACAGCTGTCAATTCTTTGCTATTCAACCTCTATGCTGTTTTGACCAAATGTCAGTGATTTTTCCTGCAAGCAGATTAGTAGATATATCCCATAAATTGTAAAAAAAAAAAAAAGAGAGAGACCAACTTTCTGCAGTTACGGTAGTCTTAAAAGCCACAGAGGCCTGATGATGATGTCACGCTGCCTTAATGAATGGCAGCCTACCTTGCATCCATTCCATCCAGAAACACAATGTCCTGGGAGTCGTACAGTGACTGTAAACAAACGAGAGGGTCAAACAGGTTCTACTGTTTTCAACCCAAGCTTTAATATGAGGGAAACATTCAACAGGCAGTTTTTTTTTATTGAGCTTGGATTAAAACGATCTCAGGGCCTAGAAAAATAGCAAAATAGGTAAGAAAGAAAAAAACAGACGGGAAAAAGTTGTACTTTTCTGTTTAAAATGATGTTCCTGAAAAAAACAACAAAAAATCTCAAATATTCTGGACTTGGGGTATTCATAGTGCACTGTAGTAAAGCTCTGATTATGGATATATGCTAAAAACCAAAATTTTCTATTGCTTTTTTGTTTATTTAAATGCAAACAATATGATCATTCTATACACTCATGGTTTTTAAACCAATGCTGTGTAACTTTTAGCCACTCAGGGTGTTAGACTTGTAACTTTGGGGTTCACCTGCAGTTTGGCTAATTGAACCAGTCTGTTTTTTAGAACCTGATCAGCTAGAACCAGCCAGCTGAGAGGTCCAGATCATGGCGAACCGTGATAACTAAATAAAAGCCTCCACGTCTTCAGAAGGAATAAAATGTTAAAACAATGTAAAGCATATATAAAATACTGTCGATTTTTACACTTATTCTAATCATAATCAGAATTCAAAATGAATTTGAATGTTGTGAAACGTTGGTGTTTACTTTATTTTGAAAATCAACTCTGCTGGCTCCAGTTTTCCTGCTGAAGAGCCGGCTAGTGTATGAAGCTAACTGCTGGCTACAGAGCGCTGCTGCTGCTGGTAATGAGTGATAAATGGAAATAATCCATTGTTGACAACTTAGTGACTTCATCACTATATATGGGGAACTTTCAGACACTGTTTTTCAAATAAGACACCAAACTTGTGACTTTTCTCTGTGTTTTGGTCTAACTTAGCGAGTTCACATGAAAGCATCGATCATCCTACCGTTAATATCTCATGACAGCAGCGAGGGCTGAAGAGAGTTCCCTACTTCCCAAAGCGCTGTCTCAAAGCAACAGGCAGCTGAATTGTCCTGAAGCCCTGACTTGTCCCTAAACACATATGTCTAAATAAACAGTGTTGCTTTAAACAGGGTTTATACAGGAATGAGTAACTCTAATTTAATGCTTTATAATGATCCTAGAAATAATGTTATATCATTAACAAGTATGGACTGCAAGGCTGCAGGCATGTCCCGAATTCCTTGTTTTCCAGCTACTTTTGTTGAAATGAGCATTTTCCCATTCTCTAGCTCAGGGGTGCTCAAGTCCAGCCCTCAAGGGCTACCACCCTGTAACTTTTAGGCTACGTTCAAACTGCAGCCTTAAATGACCCAAATCCGATTTTTTGGCCCATATGCGACCTGGATCGGATCTTTTCAAGACAGTCTAAACAACACAGATCCAAATTTTTCCAATCCGACCCAGGCCACTTGGCTATGTGGTCCTGAATCCGATACGAATCTGATCTTTTCAGGTCGCATCCATCCAAACTGAATGTGATTAATAGCGGACAGTGGTCACTCTTGTGCTTCTTGTTACGCAGAAGTGGCAAGAAATACAACAACAAAAGTGGACGATGATGCGGAGAGCAGTATTTATGTTTAACCATCTTGAAAACATTGTGTTTTTTAAGGTTGAGAAAGATCGCTAGATGCGCTCCGGGACTACCATCCATGTTTACTTCCGTAAACACAGAGCACGCTGGCCTGTGACGTCATTGCGTCCTCTACTGCGCATGCGGGACACTGGCGTTGTGTGACTGCAGTTCACACTGGAGATCACATGCAAGTCATATATATTTGGAAATGTGAACGGCTACGCAAAAAAAAAAAAATAAAAAAATAAAAAAATAAAAAAAAGGGAATTGAGAATCAAGGCCTGCAGTGTGAACGTAGACAAAGATGCACCTTTTCTCTAGCACACCTGAATCAAAAGGCTCAATCCCCTCATTTAGCCCAGCAAAGGCATAGTAACGAGCCACTCATCTGATTCAGGTGTGCTAAAAATGGGGTGCTTCAAAAAAGTTGCAGAATAGTAGCTCTTGAGGACTGGACTTGAGCCCCCCCTTTTTTTTCTTCACATCGAGCTTCTTTTCCGAATATACGGCTTTACGATCAACCGGAAGCAGTTCAGCGCAAACACAGAACCAGTTATATCTGAAATAATCTATCTAATGAAATTGTTTTTAATAAACTTTTTTTTATATATAGCATTTTTAAATGCCACGATAATCACATTTAATTAAATTTAATGCAAATAAAATAATAATTTAATGACTTTTAATGACCCGTGGAAACCCTGTTAAAGTTCCGTACCGTGAGAATCTAACAACATCTTATGCCTAATCTACAAGCAAAGCAATTAAACCAAAGCATCGCTGCCACACACTGGCGACAAACTCTTCTGAGCATTAGGATGACTAAATGAAAGTATTAGCTGAGAGTCCGGCAGGAAAACCACTATTTACATTTTCCATGATTACCGACATTATTCATTTGCTATCATTCACTGTGCTGGTGAAATTTACTTCCCAATTTATGAAAAATATTCCACCACAGGCCACAAATAAATCATCCTCAGACAGACAAATCTTGGAAGCAAAGTCTTGAATTGGTTCCATGAGAAGTGGTTCAGCTGATACCATGGGATAACGGAGGAATTTACCCAGCAAGCCTGCTGTTCCTCTCTATCACTTCATTCTGTCTGTGCTTCAGCAGTCTGGGTCTCCACTGAACCTCTACTGCCTAAAAACATTTTTACTGACTCACGTCGGGCTACAGATAAAACCTGCGGGTAATTTCAATGGTTACAAACATTTCTTATCTGTTGGCTGCCAACAACAACTTCAGACGTTTGTGGTTTAAAATGAGATCTCTGAATTTCTGTCTCCACAGAGACTCATGTTCCAAACACTGGATTTATGATTGTTCCAAAATGAGGTTTAGAAAAAAAAGAAACTACTCGTAATAAAACCAAAAAGGATGAGACCATCCTTTCAAATGGGTTGTTGTCACGATAGTCTATTAAGTTGAATGAAAGGGAAAACGAACTCAGGATGAGCATTCAGACAACTCGCGTTAAATCATAGCTTCATAAATGTATTCATCCAGACATTTCCAGACTGTTATCACTCTCATTTAAAACATTTTTTCCCCTATGGATCATTTATTTCAGGGAGGAACAGCTTTTCCAGGAGACTGACCAAGGCTCGACATCAACGCCTGGTAATATTCAAACTTTTATAGCCCTAACAGGGCCGTAACTACCACTGGAGACACCAGGGTCTTGTCCTCTGTAGTTTTTATTTATATTTTGCCTTAATTGTGATATATAAAGTAGAGCTGGGCAATTTGAAGAAAATCTAATTTATATACATGTTTAAGCCAGAATGATTTGACATTTAAATATGATTTCCCTACGACTTTAAAATGTTTTTATTTTAACCAGCTCAAAGCTTGTCAGAAATAATACTGCCACTTTATGTCTTTCGGTGCCCGTATTAGACCTTTAACGAGATCCCAGCAACCAAACAGGAAACAAAGCAAATACATAATAAAAATAAACAAGGGCTTTTTTGTTCATAATAGACAAAAAAAATGCAGAGTGAAAAAAGAAATAGACCTCAAATTACGAAAAAACAAAAGTGGAAATACTGTCCAAAGATTAGAGCATTTCAAAACTGTTTGGATTGATCTTTACATGCTGGGAATTTTAGGGAAGCATTAAAAGTTGTAAAATTGAGAACATTGCCAAGTTTAGAAAACGCCTGCAAAACCTCAGAACAAGACCAGATCACATCACAGGGGTTAGAGCATCTAAGGCCCCGTCCACACGAAGTCAAACCCTGGCCTAAACGCACAAATTTTTCACCAAACCAGCCTCTCATCCACACGAAGCCGGCGTTTCGGGGGTCTGTAAACGATCTTTTTTTTATTCAGCCTTCAGAGTGGGAAGATTTCGAAACGCTGTTTTCTCGTTTCCATCTTTAAGCTCTAACCGCATTTTTTTTCTTACACGCATGCGTCATAGCGTCGCCTCTAAACACGCATGCGCGACACAGTATCACAACAACAATGGCGCCGTACTGTGTTGAATGGTTGCTGCTCATGCTACTCACCCTGCTGTCGGGCTTACAACAGAATCTTCTTCTTCTGGAATATCTCCAGGAAGAACAGAACAATATCGACGACATAGTTCAGCACCTGAATTTGACTGAACCACGAAAATGGACCCGCAGGGCAACCATGTATAAATATTAGTGCGCATGCCCAACATTTCGTCGCCTATTTTTGCTTTGGCACCACAGCGCCACTTACAGGCCTGGCATACATTTTGCAGCGTTTTCATGCATTCGTGTGGACCATCACATTTATTTTACGTCTCCGTCTTTACGACAAACGTTCTGGAAAATATTAGCGTTTCGTGTTCGTTTTGACTTCTTGTGGACGGGGCCTAAAATCATTTAAATAAAGTAATAAATTGTGTCTGTCATTTCCCCTCCTTTCTCTCATCGATCGCTTTTCCAAATGACGAGGCCAACGTCATCGCCTTGACAGCCATGTTTGGGGGACAGCAGAAGCAGGAAAGAAGAGCAAGAACACCAGCAGAGAACCGCACCGGGGCATCAGGCTGGAGCTGCCCACTTAGCTGCCTGAACTCAATACAACATTTTCATTTAACTACTGTAAAGATTAAAGGTGATGGAGAAATGTGGGGGAGGAGGAGTTAAGTATGTAGGGCAGAGAGGAATTTCACCCCCCAAACCTCTTCTTCCCCCTCAAAGCCTTCACTGTAAAAGCCCCCCTACCTGGGTTTCCATTACTTGGCTGTATCCCATGATTGGCCTCATTGATTTGCCCTCCTGCCCCCCTAATTCCTAACACATCAGCCCCCTTCACTGGTGCCCTTCATCCTGTCGTGTGCTCTCATTTAGCCCACAGGGAGATGTATAGTTCAAACAGAACCAGCTTCAACCACAAAATGAGGACTAGCAGAGTCAGAGGGGAGAAATCTGCCGGCCTTGTTCACAAGGAATGTTTACTAAATCACCGCTGGCTGCCTGCACTTCACAGCCACAGGAGCCTCCGCCGAG
This sequence comes from Cyprinodon variegatus, assembly GCF_000732505.1. Classification (NCBI taxonomy): domain Eukaryota; kingdom Metazoa; phylum Chordata; class Actinopteri; order Cyprinodontiformes; family Cyprinodontidae; genus Cyprinodon; species Cyprinodon variegatus. Next base: position 390,487 of record NW_015150505.1, read on the forward strand.
GAAGCCTGGAAATAAACACAGGCCTGGCCTCATTCAGCAGGGAGCCCAGCTTTTGTGTGGATTATAGCCCCTTATATTGTTATGAATTAGCTACAAGTATTTCCTAAATGGAAAACAATGTTTACCCAGTGGAGTTAAGGTGTCGCCTGCAACATAAACAGTCCAGCAGAAGAAATGCATCCCTTAATTTGTTCCTGGTGAATAAATCTGCTCAATTTTATTTTTGAACAGCTCTGATTGGTGATCAGTCTGTCAGAAACTAAAAATCTGATCCGTTTTCTGATCAGCAAACAAACCAGAAGTAAAAGCGACGAGGCAGCAATAAAACACACACTTCAGTGTGGTAGATGCTACTGAGTGAACACTCAAAGTTAACCATTTCTCCATCACTAAGGGTTTAAATCCAGGTCAAAGGGGAAATGTTTCATAAAAACACAATTTTTGTCAAATTTGGGAGTTTAGAAAGTACGGAATGTTCACCTAGTTAGGGTTTCATTAGGCTTATTCAGATCAGTTAAAATGCATAATTTCCTATCAGTTTGTGATAAGTATTACCTATACAATAAGCTCTAAAAAGAAGGAATTTAAATTCCTGGCCGACTTTTAAACTGGGCCTAGCTCAAGGACCAGGGGTCCAACTACTAGACCAAACATGTTAAAATAAACAAACTGTAAAATTGCCAATTAAAAAAAAGAATAAAAACAAAGTCACCTGGACAAATAAATAAAATGGAACAACCGGTGTTTCAAATCAAAGATAATTAATTTCGGATACAATACAGATACTGCAGTTTTGAGTACGGATCGATACTGACCTGTTACAATTGGAGCATGAATAATGCATACTTTCACCTAATTTATAGTGTGGAATGATAGAAGAGGGCTTGATCAAGTGATATTTCTCAAACAGAAGACAATACTCAACATCAGGTATGTGAACAATTCACCCATTTCTTATTCACGAAAGAGCTACATAAACTTTGATCAAAAGTGGATAAAAGCAAAGTGTTTCTAAAACGGAAGACTTCAAAGGAAGGCCAGCATATTTCAATATTCATTTTTCGGCCAATATTGGACCGATTTCCGATATCAATATTGGATCGAGACATCTCTGACTGCCAAAACCACCATTTGCTATCTATTAGCAACGTTTAGTTTGATTTATTTACAAAAGTGCCTATTTTATGTTGAAATTGAATCTTGTCTGAGAATTCTGACTTTAATCTCAGAACTCTGACAGTTAGCTAACATGTTAAGCCATAGCTGTCTGTTGTAGAAACTAAACTAGCTCTGTTGATGTAATCACCTTCTGCTCTTCCATTAATCAAATCGCATCATTGGGGACCCCTCAGGCACATAAAAAGTCACCTAATACCACCATTTTCCACCATTGTGTTACAGGCCCTCCCTAACAACTCACATCTTTGTCAGTGAAGCTGAGTGCTCCACATCTCTTCCTTCATGGTCCCCATCTACATTAAGATCCAAAATTCTGAGATTAGAGTCAGAATTCTGAGGGAAAAAAAGTCAGAATTCTGAGATTAGAGTCAGAATTCTGAGGGGAAAAAAGTCAGAATTCTGAGGG
>NW_015150505.1:392774-396209 GCF_000732505.1 Cyprinodon variegatus
AATTCTGAGGGAAAAAAGTCAGAATTCTGAGATTGAAGTCAGAATTCTGAGATTAGAGTCATAATTCTGAGATTAGAGTCATAATTCTGAGGGGGGAAAAAGTCTGAATTCTGAGATTAAATTCAGAATTCTGAGTGGAAAAAAAGTCAGAATTCTGAGGTTAAAGTTGGAATTCTTAGTAAAAGTCAGAATTCTGACTTTTTCCCCCATATTAAACTGAAATTATATTTAAAATCATTTAACTTTAATAATTTCATAATTTCAGTGACCCTAATCCTTTTCCGTAGGTGTCTCTAGCCGAGCATAGAAACACAGATTAACAGAGTTTTGTAAACTAACCAGCAGCTTAAAATGTAAACCAGGAGCAGAGAGAAATGTCTATAATGAAGACCCCCAGAGGCCCCCTCCTCCTGCTCCTTTTTGTCCCTCTCTATAGGGGCCATTGGGGTAAAAGAAGCAGAGCAGAAGGGTAAAACTCACCGTTGGTTCCTTTGTTGGGGACATCGTTAACGTTGAAGCCTTTGGAGCTGAACGCAGCTCGAACTTCGTTACAGTTATTCAACTTTGGCTCCGCGCTCCCCGAGGCGGACAGCACGGCCAGCGTGCAGACGACACACAGCAACAACAGCGCCTTCATAGTCAGATTTATAAAACAATAACTAAAAGCAGAGGTAAAAACACAGGTATGGAGCCAGCCAGGTGTGTGTGCGGGCTAAGGGAAAGTCGCTGCGGCTCTCCGGTTGCTCAGTTTCCTCATGGAGATTATTTCTTCAACTCAACAGAAACTTCATTCCCAGCCGCTCCAAAGACCAGCTCTGCTGCCAAAACCCAGAAAAGCAACTAGTTTTAGTTTAGAATAAAGTCCCAGACTCAACAGGAGGGAAAAAATGAGCGAAAACAGCGAGCTGAAGAAAAACCGACCAAAAAAAAAAACTTTCTCTCCAAGTTGAACAATCTCAGTCTCACACTAACTGCTCCGACGGACGGGTAACCAGGAGAGGACAGCAGACCGCGGAGGAGAGCTGGGCTTCTTCTTTTCTTTCCCTGCTTTCCTTTCCAAATTTAAAGACGCCGTGGTTTCTGCGGCTCGGGACGCTGGGCTGTTTGCGACTCGTACTGGGATCCAGATGCGAGTGAAAAATTAGGAAAAAAAAAAAAAAAACCTCCCCGGTGGACAGCCAGGAGTGAGTTCCGGGGACAAAGAGCCGGAGAGGAGGAACACCAGGGATGGAGCTGGGAGGAGGAACCCCACTAACCTGGACCTCCAGGCTCTGTCTAGACCAGAGGGTTTAACCACTGCTGAAAACCAGGACTGGATCTGAGGGTGGAGCCAAAAACACCACTACATGCAAACAACTGATAAACACAACTAAATGATCTACAGCTGGGTGATTCTACAGCTATCAAAGAATATATAACCCAGGCAGAGATAAGAAAAACAAAAACAATTTTTTTTTGTTTTTTTTGTTTTTTTTTACAGTGTCCTGTCTGTCAATCTGGCCATAAGAATAAATTTCTAGATGCCAAAAAGAGTTCACACATGTTTGCATTCACAAGAGGAGCAGTATGGCTACCACTTGATTTATGCATATAAATTGCTTTGTTATAACCCATACAGGGAGTATTACAGATGTAAGTAGAACAGGAAAAAAGAGAGAAAAGATGAAAGAAAGAGGAGACAAAAGGGAGATAACTCTAAAACATCTTCAGTCTGCTTCATCACCTGTGAAGAGATGTAAAAACTGGAAAAGCTAATCCATGCAACGGTTTTTTCACAGGTCTGCCTAAAAAGTGGATCAGACAGCTGCAGCTGGTCCAGAACGCTGCTGCCCGTGTCCTCACTAAGAATAAGAAAGTAGAGCACATCACCCCAGTTCTAAAGTCCTTACACTGGCTCCCTGTATCTCAGAGAATAGACTTTAAAATACTTCTGCTAGTCTATAAATCTCTGAATGGCTTAGCACCTAAATACATCACAGACTTGCTATCAGTATATCAACCCTCCAGACCACTCATGGAGAAGCAGCATTTAGTTCCTATGCTCCACTTATCTGGAACAAACTGAAAAAGTGCAGAAAGCCTGAGTTCCTTTAAATCAAGACTAAAAACACATTTGTTTAGGATTGCCTTCGACTGTTCTAGTTAAACAGTTCAATTGAAGCATCATTAGTTCAACTTTTTTATTTTCTTTAGTCTTTTCTGTTTCTGCATTTTTTATTTTATTTTATTCATTTTTTTCCTACTTGGTTGATTCTGTTTTATTTTCCTATATTTTAATCATGTAAAGCACTTTGCATTGTCTTTGTACTGAATTGTGCTATACAAATAAAGTTGTCTTGCCTTGCCTTTCCTTGCCTGCCAAAAGAACAGCATAACCATGGATATATTATAAGAGATACAATAAAGTATCACCTTGATACTATCGCTGAAGTATAAGTAGTATTATTTAATCTGACATGTATACTGTGGTAGCTGAAGATCAGAATATGGGCCTTCTGTATGGAAGTAAATCTCTAAGTACCTGGAACCAAGCACCTGTAGTTGTTTGTGAATTAACTTGTGCATGTAAAGTTTATCCAAAGGCAAAATGCTCAATAGTGGTTGTGAAGAGCCGAAGACGCGTCCCTCCAAAGCACAGAGGTGAGCACGGGGGGACCCAAAGCCCCAGATGCCCAAAGGGATCCAACAGCAAAGGTGCCAAGGAGGGGTCAACCTAGGAAATCTGCACAATATAAACAGAACGAAATGATAAAAACCAGATTCTACAGATATCAAATAATTTATAAATAGGGAGAAATAAGAAAAACAAAAACAAGTTTTTAATTTTTTACCCATGCTGCACTTACCAGCAGAGGTGGGTCCAGGACCCCAAAGCATGAGTAGCTCTACTTTATTATATTTTAAATACAGTAGAAATTACTCAAGTAACTCAAAAAGTATTTGGTTAAAGCCTGAAAAAAAAACAAATCAATAATGTAACTGAAATATAAGAAATCCAGGTAGAGGAAGCACTTTTTCTTTCTAACATAAAACCTATAACCCGAGTGCCTACGGTAAAAATATTTACTACTTACTGAATATTAGCTTCACCTACAGATATAACTGGAGGTACAATGAACTCTCATTATGACATAAATTTGAAAGTCATATATAAATTTCAAAATAATTCTGTCTTAAACATGTATATAAATGTACTCTTTATCAGACAACATCATCCCAAAAGTTAGAAAATTTCTATTAAAAAAATCCTGTCTTAAAATCTGTGTATTTTTTTCCCCCCTTATCTTATTCAGGCCAGTTAGTTATAGGTCAGCCTGAACACCTAAATTCAGCCAATCATATATCAACGGTGTTCTTTCAATCCAATTTTTTCAGTCATAGCGTCTTGATTCATATGTTGCACCTAATATACGCAACGGTTGAAATAAGAAATAA
>NW_015150505.1:396219-411587 GCF_000732505.1 Cyprinodon variegatus
CTCAAGTAAGTGCAAAAAAGTATTTGGTTAAAGCCTGAAAAAAAACAAAATAAACAAATCAATAATGTAACTGAAATATAAGAAATCCATTCACTCTTCCCTTCATTAACACCCCATTATCTATGTATATCACAACTAAATGATTGTGCTCACAAATAAAGTGGCAGCATTGGTATTTTTATTGAAGTATATGTATATTATGGAGACAGACACATAAACCCCCTGTCCCTGTTCTATTTTGGTCAAATTAATAATATTAAAATGAAAAAAAAAAACGAATGAAAGAAATGTTTAATTACCATTACGTATACTTTTTAATATAAAGGCCAGCAGTTGCAACTGTCCCTTTTCCTGTCAGCCATGGTAAAACCTCAGGTGCTCTTGATCCAAGCTAACTATATAAGCTATAAGTAAATCTATCATTATTTTAACTATATTGGTACAGACAATAACTGAAGCTTAAGCAAACTGACTGCCAATCTGGCTCCCTGAGCAAAGACCCTTAATCCCGGACTGCTCCCCAGGCGGCGCACAATAGCTGCCCACTGCTCCCCAAGGGGATGGGTTAAATGCAGAGGGTGATTTTCGTTGCTCTGAACTTGTGACAGTGTAATGACAATAAAAAATAAAATAAAAATATATATATTCCATACAACGAGTTTTTTTTTTCCAATAAATTCTGAAGCAGCTCTGAAATATTTTCTTTTTCTCTCAAAGGGGTGTTTATGTGTTAGGAGATGTGCATAATGGGACACTTAGTCACACCTATAAATTAATGCAGGTAGATAATCATCTCTTTATGGTTCCCTGCATGCCCCTGTTTCTCTTTTATGCCTTAGACTGACAGAAAACATACCAGAACAGACCGACATACCTGAGTTGGAACGTAAAGGTCTTTTTATTCAGACCCTTCTCCTCCGATACCCACAAATAAACCCAGTGCAACCAAAAGATTAACTTTATTTTTAAACAAAAAAAGTTCTGTGCAATCTAATCTCAATATTAACACAGCCGGTCTATGAAGGCCTGTGAAAACAGCATGATGAACACCAAGAATCACAGCAGATAGCTCAGTGAGGAAATTCAGATATAGGTTTATTGCAAAGATAATATATAAATTGATATTATAACCTTTCACAAACCTACAGGGTGCTCGATCATCCACGTTTCAGATAGTTTAGCACAGCGGTAAACATAAATAAGCAAAGAGAGCATGCAAAGACAGAATATATCAGAGAAACTGTCAGGGGTACTTTTGGGGGAGCTGCAGACTCTCATAGCTCAGGTTTGAGAATCTAAAGACAAGCATCAGCATTTTATAAATATGACAAGAAAAGCAGCTGGAGGAAGGAAAACAAAACATCCTGTTTTAAGTTAGCCACAAATGAAATGTATAGAAGGCAAGTATGTAAAATAAGGTGCTCTAAAAACAGAACTAAACAGTTTTTACCTTTTTGCTAAAAGAAAAGAAAAAAAAAATACACACAAACCCCCCCCCCTGAACATTGAATACATGATCCAACTGTGAAACATGGTATGAGTAGAATTATGCTGTGGGGTGCTTTTCTTGAGCAGTGAGGCTAGCCCGAGTTTAAGTGAAAATAGATGCAGGAAAAACAAAGGAGAAAAACTAGAGGAAAACATATTAGTGGGTATAAAATACTTTCAGCAGCACGTCTATAAACAAATAACTAGATCTACATAACAGTTTGGGGTAAATATTAGTCATGTATTTTTTTAATCTACACCGGCCCACTTATGCACCCCCGACACCCCCCCACCCACCCCCCTAAAAAAAAAATAGAAGCACAGTAAAAACGTGTGCGTCTCAAATGTGAAGCACAATACGAACACACATTGTGGATTAACCGATCTATCTTCAAGCATCACACCACAACCTTCACCAAGACTTCTATAATGCGGTTTTACTGGCTAAAATCTTGAATTGGGGGGGTGGGTGTGAATATGATGTACCAAGATATTCAAATTTTCTTCTGGGAAAAAACTGAAAACCTTGTACAATTCTTTCCCACTTTCCACCAAAACAACCCATTTAAACACAGAGATTTGTGATTGTAATGCGGCAAAACATACAAAACTTCAAGGCAGACTTTTCTATGGCAGCATACAGAACATGGATCAAATCCTGACATGTGTTTTTGTGTCTGTGGGGTCCAAAAAACACAGGCCTGTTTCTTACCTAAACACAGAGTGGCCTGTGTGCTGTTAGGGCTGTGTCTCTGCCGTGCAGCTACCTGTCATGTCACTGTTTTTAAAAAAATCAGAAAGTGTGGGCAGGTCTAAGGAGATCCTTGCCCTTAATATTCTGGTAATGCTTATTTAAATAAAAACATGTCAAATGCACATCTATCAAAACCTTGGTTCCCTCTTCTTTGTGTTCCACAAAAAAAGATGTCAACAAAAGCAGTCAGAACTACTTATATTGGTTAAAAACTATCTCTGATGCTGCTCTCTGACGGTGACCTTTGCCCTACCTTTGCAGCAGATTGTTTTTAAGACACAGATAAAATATTTTTCCCTTAAAATATAAAGAATGAACTATCATATCGAGGAACCACAGCATAGAATTGAAAGCTCAATTAATTATTGATATTTTTTGATGATAGACCCAAAAAAAACCTAAGCAAGGTGTCATCTGCATAAAATCTAATAATGGGGGGAAATGTACCATAAGAACAGATTATAATGGGCCTAAATGAATGTTTTTATTTCATTATAACAATAAACACCCCCTGTGATTTAAACATGCCTGGACTTGTAGGGTGCTTCAGTGTGCGTACTCATGTGCGCTTGGTTTTTTTGGCAGGGTGGGGGGGTGTAGCGACACTCGGCAGAATGACATTCCTCCCTTTGTGTCCGCATTCCTGAGGCGGCTTCATTCATTCTGTGTGACTGCTGCTGGGTTCGCTGAAGATGCAGGAGCTGTGTGCGCATGGGAGAGCGTGGGCCTGGCCATCCTCTCAACAGGCCAACAAAGGCTTAGAAAATGGTTTAGTGCCACGGTAATTAGACGTGAATGAGCTCTGAATGACATGACATGTCTCATGCTTTTTTTTCTTTTTTTTTCCGCGGCTGAGGAATTTCAACACCCAGCTTGGTAAAAATCGGACTGGACTGGAGAGCCAGAGGACATTCATGGCACTGAATTCCAAAGTTATTTTGATTTCTATGCACTGTTTGATGACCCTTCTAACCCCTGAAGGGATCTGGGCTCTATAGAACTGTTACCATGTAGTTCCTTAGAAAAACACATCTAGCAGAGATGCAGTGAACACAAACACAATTGTTAAACTTAAACATCAACTGCTTTCCTCCACTGCCCTTAAAAAGTTCTTGATGGATGTTTAGATTTTGGCACAACAAGCTCTTTTTCTGCCTCCCTAAAGACAATGATTGTATGTTTGAAACTCCAAACGCAAGACAGATTGTTGTGTAGACTCACAGACTGTTGACATTTTTTGGTCTCCCTGATTGTAAATAATTTGGTTTAAAGAAAAATATATATTTTTTTCTTATTGGCTGTCTAAACAGACATATCTTTCAGTTTTTTTAAGTCATTTTCTCACAAGAACCAGTAAATAACCCATTACTAATTAACCCATTAACCTTAAGAAGCAGTTGCAGGACACAGAGGTGCAGGAGGGGTGGATTCAGGAGAAGCCTTATGCTGTGGCCTTGTTGAGGATCCCATTTACTGTTGGCTTGTGCCCTGTGCAGCATTGTCACATATTATTGTTGCGTTCTACATGGTTTTGTCTGTAGGTTTGGAGTCTGGAGGCTGGCCTGTGAAAAAAAACCAAGTTGTATTAGGGGACAATAAAGTCTAATAAGTCTTATCCAGACGAATCAGAGCCAAATCTGCTTGCTCTATCATCATTGCAGCATCATTGTGGAAATGTTTAATAGGTAATTTATATGAAGTGACCTGCATCTGTAATCTGCATAAGATTTTGGAAAGTTTGAGTTGGTTGGATGAACTTTGACTTCACTTGATGCAAATGAAAAGAAGTCTTCAGCTCTCAATAAGTCTTAGAGACAGTGTGATGATGTGAAATCAGAGGGAAATGCAGGTTAATCAATGTGCATACAGACGTCCAATGGTACATAAAACTATCAAAATGTTTGCGAACAGAATCAAGGTTAAAGATGCAAATCTTCTTTCATTAAACTTCTAAAGGAAAAGGAAATGTTTTGGATTAAATTTTTGGTTTACTACACCTTGCTTAAAGAGGCATTACAGAGTTTTCTAATGATACTGCCACCTGTGGCCACAACACAGAACTGCAACATTCTTCTGCCAGTTCTCATAGCTGGCGCTCATACTTCATGATTTTTAATTTTTTTTTTTACATAGGTGACTGAGTTGAGCTGGATGATGGGCACTTCTGAGTATCCACAGAATCCACCTTGAATATGACGCTTCACTCGATTGCTAGGTCTGACCCATTTAACATGGATGCACTTAACGTCACATCCGGCGAACAGCGCGGGAACTTCTGACCCAAAGTAAATTCAGGAAAATAGGATAAAGGCGTATAGACGCATGGGTGCTGGAATGCTGAGGTGTCAGTCTGCTCATCAAGCAATGATTTAGTCATAAATAGTCAAATGAAAAGGATACTTTAGACCCAGGTAGGTAGAGTACCCAAAACTCTTACTCACATTAGATTAGCACTACTTTATTCTTTTTTTTTTAACTGAATTAAAAGTAAAAAAGTAGTCATCCAAGAATTTACTCAAGTAAAAGTACTACTTAAGAGGCTACTTGAGTACTGAGTAACTGTTGGGTAGTAACATCAGATGCTTATAAATTATGCTGGTAAAAATAATTGTACCTTTTTTTTTTTTAACAAAAAGTTTAGAAAACCAGTCCTTACAATCAGAACGGTATATGTTAGGACAGGGTAACAGATTTCCAATGTTAATATCTACCATTAACCATATGTTAACCTGATTTTAGAATACTTCAAATAACTCACAGAGGACAGATTAGTCAGAGATTTTAATCAGATAGGATTAATACTTTACAAGAAAATTACTCAAGTAAAAGTAAGTATGGCACTGTAAACCTACTCCTAAAAGTAAAATCTTTTTCTAAATGTTACCCAAGTAAAAGGAACTAGTAGATGTAACTAATTACTATACACTTCTGATTTTAGATATTTTTCAGTAAAAACTGTCAAAATGTCTCTTTAATTATAAGCTTTATTATAGTGACTATGAGTTCCTGAGGGGTTAACTTCTAATTGTCTCTATATTTCATCTGAGATTGATTTATTTTAGTGTTTATTTGAAATAAAACTTAATTTTGGGAAAAATGCAGAAATCATTGTTTTCTTTCTTTTTCGAGACAGTGATCTCTCCGTGGGAGGAAAAGAATTTAAGTTAGATTTTTTAATAGATTAGGGACACAGATTTATTACTATACATTAGCCTATCAGCACAACAGTAGTGAGTCACAGAGATAATGCAGTGATTCCTCACGGCCTGCTTTTCTCCTGCTGACTAACAAACTGACCTTTAACTCGTGTAATGGTGGCTGTTCCAACATTGCCCCAATATTACCCTAAGAAAACACATGGACCCTGCATTTCAATGGCTATTCTCAAGCATGGCATTAGCATTCAGAAAGCAACCCCCCCCCATCCCGGGCTGACTGCTGCTCCCCCTGCAGCCGCCGTTTGCTCATCTCCTCATAATCAGCCCCTCTTACCATCTTAAAAGCTGCAATCCAGCTCAGAAGTGAAAAGCACAGCTGGATGAGGATGGCGTTTTTATCTGAATCTGCTGGGAAGAAGGTGTGTGGGTGTGAACGGTTACACCAGAGGGTTGGGGGTACGGCAGTTTTTGGAGTGTTTTCAGAGGCAGACGTGTGGAGCTGACCTTGTTAGGAGAGCAGACTAGCTTTGAACACAGGCAGAACACAAACAATTAGGACTAATGAACCTTATTTCATTGTTTGGGTGTGAATGAGCGTCTGCTACCTGGTAAAGGTGAAACTAATTTGGCTCATCTAATTAATTATTGAAGACTTTCTTTTGTTGAGCAGCCATCAGAGGAAAGGAATATAAATAAAGACAAATTCACAATTGACTTCAAGGATTCTGAGAACTCTAAGTACAGGGAAACATAAATTTAATGGTTCACAGAAGGCTTTGAAGAGAATCGGGGTGAAAAGCACATAGAGCAATATATTTGCAGGACAGTTTGTCCTCATAAAAGCAGCATGCCAACTATCTTCTTTCTCCCTCTACAAATGGTCAAATTTGTTGTATTTCACCAAGTTTAAAGCACTGATTTGCAATTGATTAGTATAAAAAACTATTTTTATATATGAGTTTGCATAAAATAATAAACTTCACAGCCTGTCTGGATTGTCAGGGACTTTTGAAAACTTTTTAGGGGAAAAAAACACTGAAAGAGACGCAGCAAGAAAAATCAAAACAAGCATTGCTTCCCTCAGCATCATTATAACGTTCTACAGGGCTGGGGTTGCAGAAATATTATAGTGAGTAGTAGTAATAGTGAGTGCAAAATATGTTTTGTTTTAACTAGGATTATTTTTCCAACTAATGGATTCGTCACTTAGAGAAGATTTTATACGTTAGTTAAGTTAAAATTGAAGAGTTCTGGAGAGAATCTTTTGAAAGACAAAAAAAAAAGGTTTTAAATCATAAATGGAAGCTATTTATGTATTTTTAACATTCTGGCATAATTGCTGCTCTGTGGGCCTTCCTCTCTCAGCTATGACATCTATTAGAGTCTCTATACTCCAGTTAACAATTAATCAGTTACTAAATGAATAGAAGGTTTTTTTCAATAATTGATTACTGATGATTAATCCCATTCATTGTTTAAGCCCTAGACGTCCCACATTCAATTGGATTAATTGAAAGCTGAAGCTTTTGTAAAGGCAGCCTCACTGTTGTAGTGCTTTAAATTTCTCTTCATGCTCTGATGATAAGTTTTGCATGACAGTCACGGTGATAAGACTAAACCGCTTTTTTTGTGTTCCCTAATTAGTTCAGTCCAAAGATAATCCATTGTGTTTTGTTTCACTCTGCCTAATCAGAAGTTGGTGACTTCTCTCACACCAACTTAATCTGCAATTAAACATTGTTTGTGGTTAAATGAGAGCTGTTAATTAGTCACGGAGGAGACGGCTCTGCCTAAAAGAGGTGAGAAATCAGGAGCATGTGAAGATATTTGTGGCTCATATGCTATTTTTTCTCAATTCTCCTTGCTCTCCTTCAATTATAGGCATTATAGAGCTTTAATGAGACACACCAAGGTAAAACAAAGTGCATGATTGTGAAGTGGAAGGGAAAGGATTGATTTTAATGTTTTAACTCTGCAGGAAATCCCAATCAATTAGACAAGGGAACACAGAACAGAGGACATGAGAAAAGTGGGGGAGATGTTTAAAGCAGGGTTAGATAACAAAATTGGTTTTACAAAACTTTAAAGTTTTGTAAAAGCGGCTGGGAAGCGGCTGTTACAACTGTTGCATTTCCTTAATTCTCCTGAGTGGTGCACGACTTTACACGAGTGAATAAAGTGAATGTGATTGGTTGTTTATCAAGAGGGCAGGATTATTGTGGCGGAAGGTTCGCAAGCTATTTGGTTGTGACTGGTTTATCGAAAGCATCTTGCTAACTAGTTAGCAACTTAGTGCTAGTAGGTTCCCAATGGGAAATTCCATTGGGACCAAGTAGCACTAAATTGGTGACTTAGAAATGACACTGTCAAGGAACGCTATGGACAGAGGAAACATGCAAGAGGAGGAGAGTTTAGTGTCGGAGGTCGTGGATGATTATTTACAGGAGGAAAGCGGGGATGAAGATGTTGTGGAAGAGGACGCCAGGGCGGCAGAAGCTTGGTTTGGTGTAGAAGGCTTACAGCCGTACATGTTTGAGCCCTTGCCTCGCAACGCTGCCAGTTCTGTTAGCTCTACGCCTGCTGAAGACACAGACGTCCATCCCCGTGAACACTGGGACGGAACTCAATGGGAAAGTAATAAAGAATAAATGATTCTTATTTCTACTGCTGCATATATTAGCTGCGATATATGAATCAAGATGCTATGACCAAAAACATTTGATTGACAGATGACCGTTCATATATGATTGGTCGAATTTAGGTGTTCAGGCTGACATATAACTAACTGACCAGCATAGAATAATGGGGAAGAAAAAAACACACAGATATTAAGACAGGATTTTTTGTTTAGACAGAAATTTTCTCAATTTTGGGACAATTTAGTCTAATAAAGAGTACATTATGATTGACATCTAAATATGACTTCCCTGCGACTTTAATAGTAAAAGTTTCAAATGGCTGTTAATCTACCACAATGTGGCTGTATATATAAAGGAAGGAGGAAAAAATGAATTAAGCAAGCAGTGGTTAAGTCAAAACCTTAAATGATTATATTATTTGCAGACTTTTCTTTGTTTGGAAGGCCTCCTTCCTATGACCCTAATCTTCAGTTCGCTCTGCAGATTCATCATCAGGATAAAGTCAGTTCTCCAGCTGAGCTAACTTTGGTATTTCTTTTACGGCAGAAAAAAAGAAACTCTAAGTTAGATTAAAAAAAAATACACTTAAATTTTACAGAAATTCAAATAATTTAGGGATAAATATACAGTGGACGCACTGTATATCCCCCATGCACTTTTCCTCCTCTTGGCACCTTCGTTTGATTTGAGCCAATGTAACAAGTGAATTTCTCCACTGTGATATCAATAAACTCTATCTTATCTTATTTTATCTTAATTTTGACAGTGGAGGAGATGACTAACTCCACAACTCAGGTGGGAGAGTCTTCTAACAGGACAACACTAATTCCTGCACCGTTAATCTGGGAGAGCTGCAAGTAGGAAGACATTTTTGGAAGCTAGAGATGTTTAGCACCAGCCATGCAGGCTGACACAGCAAGCATGATGAAGGAGGTGCTCCAATCAGATGAGACAAAAACTGAACTTTCTGGCCTTCGTGGAAAAAATAAACTGCAGATCACCGTAAACTCAGCATGAAACACGGTGGGGTCAAAAGGACTATAGCTAAACATAGAGCAGCCTGAGCTACTGTGGAATGGTTCAAAGGTGTTAGAGAGAAATCTACACCTCAACTTAAACACCAAACAGATCCAGTCTCACCGAAGATGTGTTCCCATCAATGTTTTTTTATTATTTTTTTTTTTATTATTTTTTTTAGAAGAGCTTGATGGAAAGAACAAAATTCTAATCAAACAACTACTCAAAAAAGTTATTACGTTTGCCTGGGGTGTTTTTTGTTTGTTTTAAAAAAAAAATGCAAATGTTCATAAGAGGAGATAAGTTCTGATGAAGTGAACATTTATCCCCATCCCCCCAGCCCCACCCCACCCCCAACAGATAATCTATTTCTGCTGCTGTATTTTTCTAGCTGACCTGACAAAGTAAGAACTTACCTGGTTGCAACACTTTCAGCATCATTAAAGTCTACATTACTGATCTGTGATCTACACTAGTTTGCTAACTCTACTTTCTGTATACTGTAGTGTATACACTGTAGGATATTTTTGTTTTACTCAGCTATAGCTCAAACTTTTAAAAGTTTACAGCTCACCATTTCTATTCGGGGAAACCTTCTGAACGTCCAAAAAAAACACATATCAGACTCAGCCCAGTGGGGAGATGCCATTGGTCACATTTATCTATCTAGATAGGTAGAGGATAGGTAGTATCTCTAAGTGCTACTTTTGTTTCTAGCACTGTCAGATAGGCTACCTATATGAGGTGCACTATAAATATTATTTAGTATTATCATTGTAATTTTTAAAATAATTATAACCTCCATCTAAATGACTTAGAACCTCCTTTTTCTTTGAAGACCACTCTCAAACAGCCAGTAGAACACACAATGAGTTCATTTTCATGGGCAGAACTAAACTGGGTTGGACGTCTCAGCATTTGTATATTTATCTTTGTGGATCACCCGCAACACCCCCTCCTTACCGTATATACGTACCGTATTTTCTGCACTGTAGGGCGCACTGGATTATAAGACCCACTGTTAATGAATGGTCCAGTTTGTAACTGTTTTTATATGAGGCGCACGTGACTGTAAAGTAGATATCATCTTCTTGCTTCCTCCACTTTCGTACCAATGATTCATTAACGTTGAACAGTCTTCCAGCTGCTCTATTCCCATAATTGTACTGACTGACTGATAGCCTTGAGTTTTATATATACACACACATACTACTCCAACAGGCTCCTAACTACAGCAGCCATAATGCTGAGAGCACCGTGGTTCTGTAGTTTACTAAAGTCTTACTAAAACACTTTGACAGAGCGCCGTGTGCCACACCAAATCACTTCGAGGTCAGTTAGCTAAACCGAAATAATCCATGAAAAAGGTGCTCCGGATTATAAAGCCCTTTTGTTTTTTTTGAGAAAATTAAAGGCTTTTAATACAACACCGACACACACACAAAAAGACAATTGTATGTGAAATTTAACACCTCTTTTTTGGAATCTTTGAAGATCAAGCCCTAACGGTTGGGGCTATAATCTGTCAAAAATGTCAAAACAATTTAAAGGTTTGAAAACTTTTGTAATGTGCTAAATATTTACATACTTAGATGTTTTAAGAAGTGCAAAAAAAAAGACTTAAGTTTCACCAAAGTTGTCTAAATAATCTAACATCAATCTTGACACCATTCTCTCTTCACATTAGAACTAACTGTGGTTCTTTATTTCAAACGATTCAGCAATAAAAAGTGGAGGTCTCCATAGACTGGTCGCTTTAGGACCTTATGTGGATGTTGTTGTAGAAATTGGCAGCTGTTGCTTAAACAATGATTTGTTTTATCGATTGTCAAAAGATGCCTGGAGTCCTAAAGGAAGAGTCACGTCTGAGGTACCGAGAAACAAAACACTAAAGACGTGCGAGAGGACACTGAGTGGCTTTTTGACACATTAATAGCTGTGTTGTTGCAACGGCAACACATCAACATGACCTCACATGTTCTGTAGAAAGGTCAATAAGCACTCAAAGAGTTTGAGGTAATGTTCTTTTTTTTAAACAGGGCTGAGCAGCAGCTGCGCAGAGGGGCTGTGAAATGACACATCACAGCTCAGGGTGGTCATAAGTACAACAGACCCAACCTGACTCCACCCTGATCTAATGAAGGGTTGGGCTGGGGGGGAGGGGGGGTTCTTACAGACTATAAGTGTTCAGAGGTGTTTCCTTCTCTACATTTTTTTATTTTTTTTAGAAAGGGTGCTTTTGTTAATATTAAATAACTTTAAAGAGGAGTAATTTAATAGATAATTTTACAGAAAGAGGTGTGATTTATGGAGCCACAGACGTGCCAATAAAAAAAAAACTAAATGAAAATCCTTCAGAAAGAAGTATAATAATATATAGAAACTCAACACTGACACATTACATGAAATTAACGTGGGTATGTAACTCTGTATAATAAAAAAACTCTTCCAAAAGGTTGTCCCCCCCTCCCTGAGATGTATTTTGGGGGCATAAATCCCTCTGATCTCTTATTGGTCCACTAAGAAAAAAGGCCCCGAGGTGAGCTGTGATTAAATACAAACAAACCTTACTCACTAGTTCTTCTGATCTTCTCATTTCAGACCTTCAGAAATTTTTTACAGTATAGTTTTCTCATTAAAGTGAGAAAAACCTCCACAATAATTTTACGTCATGTGGCAGATCTGCACTTCTGAAATAACCAGAATGTGGGTAAAACACAAAACAAACATAAACACAGAAGCTCTAAAGTGTTGCTGTTATAATACCAGGTTTTCGTGATATTAAAATGAAATCTGGCTAAGTTATTTCATTTTTTTTATATTCTAAGTTTAGGATCAAAGTATAGATGAACACCGTGAGAAATTGAAGACTTTAATAAAAGAA
Source organism: Cyprinodon variegatus (assembly GCF_000732505.1). Classification (NCBI taxonomy): domain Eukaryota; kingdom Metazoa; phylum Chordata; class Actinopteri; order Cyprinodontiformes; family Cyprinodontidae; genus Cyprinodon; species Cyprinodon variegatus. The sequence continues at coordinate 408,160 of NW_015150505.1, forward strand.
CAACAATAAATGTACAAAAAAGACAGATGAGGAGTGAGGACTGGGCATGGAAAACGGAAACTAAAGAAATGAGAAAACAATGGCATGACTTTACAGAAACACTGACTTAATTAAACTAAAACAATATGGCAAGAACTACAGAAGATCTTAGAAAAATAAAAATGTGTTATAAAAGAAAATAATACATACTGAAAAACATAAACAAAAACCTAAAGATAAAAATAATAAAACATGTTTTATATTCAATAAAATAAAATTGAAAATAAAAGTAAAAAAAAAAAGTCTCCTTCAATCAATAATCAGTTAGGCTAAGAGGATATTTTCTGAGATTTAATTGTTTCCAACCTTTATTTTTTAAAAGCTGTAGTTGGTAAAAAGATCCTGAAAGATAAAAACATGAAAGTATCAATCAGGAGAAGGAGATATGGAACAACATAGACATTTTAATTAAGAGTTTTTTGGGTAATTCATATATTTTTTTGTTCATAATTCAATATACTGGTGATTTCTCATTCAGCCATATCGCTGATTTGTGTCTCTATTTTTTATTTTTATTTACAAACAAAGTATTGTATTTTCCAATAGCTTTATAGTCATCTTCCTATTCCTTTATACAAATTTATTTTCCTAAATTCCTTTAATATTGGTTGATTTAGTCATACATACTTAATGATTTCTTTCTGGGATTGATTGTTCCACTCTTTTCCTCACTGTAAAAATGATTTTATCACTACTTTGCTTCATAATACACAGAAAGTAGCAGCGCCAATGAAGTACAACACGATTCTTTTTAGGTGGAAAACACTGAACGCTGAAATTTTTTTTTTTACAAAATCTTTATTAAATTAAGAAAGAGGCTCATCTTTTCGGTGTTAAGTTAATATTTCAGTATTTTCTATTTTTATTTCATTTTTACTTCTGGTTTTAAATTAGATGATAGTTGTAATTCCTTTTTATTATTTATTAATAATTTTTTTCTGTTTAGTTTTTTTGTTTCAGATATAGTTCTAAAAAAACATAACTAAAATATAATATAAAATATAATAAATATATTTTGACAAATAAACATATATTTTTGTGATGTTTAAAAATAGAATCCAGCTAGAGTGTCAGTATTTGAATGTGAATTCACTGTAAAGATCTTGAAAAGTGCCTTAAAATAATGTTATAAAATATTTTAACTAAATAAATACATATAAATATGTACATAAATTAAACAGGGGAATAAATGTTCCTGCATATAAAATAATACTTATTTTTTCTGTACAAATTTGAACAGTAATTATGAGGGCAGCTCAGATTGTCCTCTAAACTGAAAATGACTATCCTATTGTAAGGATTTTTTGATAGTAATAAAAATATATGTAAAGTATATATTTAAAAAAACAAACAAATACTGAAATGTTTTTAGTTTATTATTACAAATTTGCAACAGCTGCTCAGCCCGTTTTTCTCTCTTCATATGATGAGTTAAACCTGCAGTTTTGCACATTCAGCTGAAGTCAACAGCTGAAAACATTCAGTTTTTAATGAGCATATGGGAGCTGGTTTATCATTTTATGCCACGCTTCATTTATAAATCTCAGCTAGATGAAACCAAACATATCATGAAAACGGACTCCTACTTTGTATCTAAAAACCCAAGAGACCCAATGATCAAATGCAACAGCCAGAGTTAACAAATGAGCGAGCGAAAAGCACACAAACAATTTTCTTTTATAAGAATGTGTATTTAATTTTTACTACTTGCTTTATGCACAGAGCTAATAATAAGGTAATAAACCAGTAGCAAAGCATCACATTTCAGCCAGCAGTTCAGTTCACACACTAGAAGATGTCAAAATGAAGAGGTTTTTATAAACATGGCACCAACACAGAAACACATATGTCTGTACAGTTGTCAGGCTGATTTACATATAGAAAGAGATTTAAAGCACAGCTTCTGAAAGGACAGCGTTTTTAAAGTGAGAGATGAGGATCCTTGAAGTGAGGTTCTGTTGAAAGGTAATCGGTAGTTAATATCTTACCTGAGGAGGAGAACTTTGTTTATCATAAACCCAGATGAGCCAGTGGCACAGACTGAAGGTAAGGGGTTATCACAGAGGAGCCGAGATGCTTAAAACAACTTCTGCCTCAGATATTATATGCTAACTATATCTTATGTACCTTTAAAACATTGTTATTTTTATACAAGGGGTTACTTATGCCAAAGTTAATGATTATTTACAAAGGATATAGAAATAGAGGGTGGTGCTCCACCAATGATCCTCCTGAATAAAACGTGGAAAACTTTTCATTTAAGATTAACTATCCATCTAAAATGGGCCGAGGTTTAATGAGTCACTCTAGCTTTTAATTTCTATGTTATCCTTGTTCTATTCATTCTAAGATTTGTTGATTCTGATTTCATTTTTTATTTAAAGTTGAATTTGTTTTATGATCCAAGTGTTTCATTAGGTAATTCTTTCCACATTAATTTGTTGTTTTCATCTCCTTTATTCTTTTACTTCCTAATAGATACCCTTTAACTTAAGTCTGATCTTTGTCCTAATATTCCCTCCTTAGTATTTCTGCCTCCTGTTTTACGCCACTTCTTAAAGGATTAGATTGTTGATCTGTCGTGGCCCTTTCATGTTTTCTTTTTTTTGTAATTACACTGTTTTGTTCACATAAACTTAATTTAATAAAATTTTTGTGTGAATCCAATTCACATCTTAAGGCAATTTAAAAAGATCCAATTTATTTACACTCAGTTCAGTATAATGCAATCATTGAGCAGCTTCGGTGCCAGTTACATACATTCCAGCTGGATGTTAGTTCTGAAGCTGTACAGTCTGGCTTACATGTGGTTCTGCCTGCCTGTGTTTGGGCCATTTTAATAAAAAGGGACCAACATTTGATCTAAATGTCTTATCTTACAGCTGTATTTAAAAGTCTCAAATTTCCTTAGACACTTGCTGTCAAAGCGCAGGCCAGTCTTTTAGCCTGGCCACTAGTTTGCTCCTCGATTTGTCAATTTGAAACCATGCTGACTGAAAACCCAAACATTGTTCTTAAATCAGGAGTGGATCATGTCGCTTTGAGCTCCATTCTGGACCCTGAAATGGACTTGGAAAACCGAAGAGCAGACCAGACACTACTATAAGAGGACGTGATGTAAGAGCAGCAAAATTGAGTGATAGAAGAAGAAAAACAAGGAAAGAAGAGAATTTAACACATGAGAAAGGCTAAATCCCAAACCGGCCTTAAACTCTTCCCCTGAGCACTAACCCTCTGTTAGCGTGTTTCCATTGAGGGTCCACCACATTAAGGGCCGTCCCAAACCATGTAATGTAGGGATGCACGATATAATCGGCCCCCTATCGGTATCGGCCTTAAAACTGAATATCGGACATCGGCCACCCCACCGATATTTAAGCCGATATTTG
>NW_015150505.1:411913-417352 GCF_000732505.1 Cyprinodon variegatus
ACGAGAGGTTGTAACAGAACGATGAAATTTTACGAGACTTTGAAAGTAAAATAGATCGATACCGCGTTTTTAAAAATCTATTTGATATCAGCATATGAAAATATATTTGAGTATATAAGTGTCAGAAATGGATAATAAAACTGCTATTTTCAATGACTACTTATTTTTGTCCAGCTTTAATATCGGTATCGGTTATCGGCTACATGAGTTTTAAAATATCGGCATATCGGATATCGTGCATCCCTAATGTAATGGGAAGGGCAAGTGGACCGTTCAGCCCCTAAATAGCGATTCTGCATCAGTGCAGGCTTGCTGAAATTTAGCAGCTTGTGTAACGGCGAGCTACCGGCGGAAGAAACACGTGCATCAAAATCTAAGTTCCGCTGGTTTGCCGCATTTTCATCACGTTAGGAAAAACATCATTGATCCCTAAATGGAAGATCCTCTTTGAAATAGTTTAATTTGACTGGATATATCTATTTTCAAGAAAATGTTCTGTATGACGCACCACAGAGCTACAGCCACGCACATGCAGCATCACTGTGTTGCCATAGGAACGACTGCTTTCCCTTGCGTTGGGGGGAAGAAGCGGTCCCATTCACGTTTGTATGACACGAACAATCCAGGCACCTTCCACAAGTGTGAGTGTGACTTAATTGTGATGGACACTTAATAGTTAAGGGATAGTGCTTAAGGGTTAGTGGTTTGGGATTCAGCCATAGACTTGTTTTTCTGTTTTTTTTCCTTTCTTAATCAGCGTAACTCCAGAGTAATACTGCCCCCTTTAATGATCTCTTGCATCTGCATGATGCTGCTTTTTGTGCTGCAGGCAACAGATTTACTGCATTCAACCTTTTAACAGAACCTCACTTTGAATTCTGAACTTTCCCTTCAAATAGGTGAGTCCTCATTAGCTTTCAGGTCCAACGCTTGCAACAGATCATTCACAGTCATGAAGGAAAATGGCAGCAGCTGACATTCACTGGCTCAGCACTGACTGAGCCTGCACTTTAAAAAGGGCCTGGTGTGTTTTAAAGGCCTTATTTACACATCCGTAGTTTTAATAAACAACCAGCGTCTCTTTTGTTTTACCGGTATTATTACTGAGAGGGAGTCGGTATATGAAGACAGAGAGTACAAATTATTTACAACATGGAATATCAAGTGTGCTTGTTTGGAACGTCCCCAAATTTGAATGGAGCTAAACATGTTTTACTATTGACGAATTAAGAGGAAAGCTGGTTTTTTTTGGTTGTTAATGCTTCCTTTGATGGGCCACCAAACTGAAATCAGGACCCAGAAGTCCGAAATGTTTGTCACCTTCCATTTCTATGCAGGGATATAGAGTTAAAACAGGAGTGGCCTCGTCAGTGGTGCCATAGCAGAAGTAGAGCAAGTGTCGCTGGCATGGCTGGAACCAGGCTGGTCCTCTGCAGCGGAGCAGCAGGGGAGTGGACCCCTCCCATCCCGGCGGTGGCCAGCCGAGGAGTCAGCAGCTGCTCCTGGAAGGTGAAGTCATCCATTGCCAGGTTATCGGCGAGGTCTAAGAGGGAGACAGACAGAGCAGGAGACGGAGGAGATAATGAGGCGAGGTAAAAGAATGAGAAATATGAGGGAAGCAGGGGATGGGGAAGTTCAGAGCAAACACAGAGAAAAACACAAAAACACATGTCCGCCTTGCTGATGCGTGATGTCTTACGCAGCTGTAAAAATAACGACACATCAGGAGAAACCGGAGCTCCTCATATAACCAGATGCCGCATGTTATTGTTGCAGATGCACGTTGAGCTGCACACAAATTTATTTGAGTCAGAAAACTGCTGCAGCATCTGCCGAAAACAGAAAATAAAAAACCACAGAGGCTGCATGAAGTCACGTCTCAGACTCTGAAACAAGCAGAAAATCTGACTGATGCCATCTGTGTCTGCTAAAAATCTGACTCTAAATGGGGGAAATGATCTTTTATGACACGACAGATGCTCTTCACTAAAACAAGCAGTTTGTGAAATCAGAAGACTTTTAAAGGGTCGATCATGTGTAAATCTCGGGTCGTCCCTAACAGGATGATTTGCGGTACGCAGAAATAGCTGACATGGTATTTACGACAGCTACACACACGGTGTTTCCTCAGATCCTAAAACAGTAAAACAGCATGTTGCTGGCCCTTCCCCAGCATGGCAACACTGCGAACACAATAAATAAAAATGTCCAAGGAGACTAACTGCTCTGCTGATCCAACTGCTGTTAACAAAGGAACGGCTTTAAAACAATGGTTTTGAACTAAAACCAGATATTTACACACTTCATATTTTTTTATTAGGTTTTTGACATTTACCAAGACTTATGTTAAATGTTTTAGGTCACTAAGGATTATCAGAATAATCTCTGCCTTCTATATCAGGGGTGTCACATTCTTTCACATTCAAGTCATCAGGTCTTTAAAAGGGCAGAATCAACTGCATCAAAACAAAACTTTTCATCCTTTCCTTTATAAAAAGAGCACTGAGACGGACCGATACAGGGTTGTTTAAAGGCCAATCCTGATACCTGTTGATATTTTTGGGTCGATTCTTAAAGTCAATATTGATTTTTCTTCCTCCATTTTACATGCTAAAATGAAACAACAATGAAAAAAATGTCACTCGAGCAGTAATTTAAACATAAAAGGAAACATTTCGAAACAACAGAAGAAAACAACAATAGATGGCAAACGGAGGGAATGTAAATACATGGACTGTGATCTTGTGGCATGGCTGCTGAATTCACTAATGAATCAATAAACGTATGGGGTGGAGGTTTTTGAGGACCCAAATGCAGAGATCAGGAGGCTGAGGTTAATCTTGTAGATTTAATGAGTAACTGAGGCTAAATACAAAAATACAAAGAAACAAATGAGAAGAAAACATCAAGGGAAACTCACATGGGGAGCCAGAGATGAGGAAGCAACAAACAACAACAAGGAACCAGCACTGAGTGACTGTAGAGGTGGTGTATATAAGGGGAACAGAACAAAGGATGGGTTAATGAGCTGAATATGGAGCAGGTGTGAGTGGAACTAACTAGAAGGAAGCCAAGGGGAAAGGAAACAAGGGGGCAACAGAGAGTAGCTAAAGACTGCTTGAAAATAATGGAAAATAAACCAAAGATAAAAAAAAAACAGAACAACTGATAACTAAAACCTAAAAACTGAAGAGTTCCAAATGGGGATAGGCATAACAAAATAGGATACAAGAACTACAAAAAAAAAAAAAAAATGCAAATATCGGCCATAAAATGTTTGCGTATCGGTTCACATCTACTCTATTTTACGTCGATCTAACTTTTTTGGAAATTAAGGACCAGATAATTTGCCATGAGGGGCCATATTCGACCCGCAGTTTGACACGTGTTTCCTATATTAGAGGGTAGTCAGTGACCGATTTTAAAAAATTCTTTTAAAACCTTTAAATTCAGAGTTTTACTTCCCACAGGATGTTACAACTACAAAGGTATTTGTCTGTAAGTCAGTTTCCAAAGTTGAATCTACTTTTTATGTTGCTGTAGAAGTATTGGCTTCTTCCCTTGTGAGCGGCCTTTTAACACAAGCCTCTAAGGCATCTATAAGAAAAGCTTTTTTCTTTTCTTTTTTTTTGAACTTAATTCACTGGAACAATAAAACTACAACAACTACATAATAAAACTACAATTACAACTGCAATTCTGTATGAAGTAAAAAAAAAAAAAAAAAAAAAAAAAAAACGCCACCAGAAAAGGTTGTGAAGTGGAAACTGTGGAATAAACTAACAGATATAAAAGAATAATGTCCTAACATATCAGGTCAAATTAGCTCAGAATTATTTTCTTCTTGTTGGATTCATATGTAAATTTAAGAGTAGTGTGATAATTAGTAATTATTGCTAAAATAATTTTTATTACTATTTATGATATTAAAAAAATGCTGACCTTGTTATTTTTTTTAATTTTATTTTAATTTTATACAAAGAAATTTTAAAAATCTGATATATTTAGTTAAATACTCCACTATAGGAACATATTCACTGTGACTGTTTGTATTTTATATAAGGCTGATAGAGTAAAGGACATGAAATTGGACTATATAGTAGCAATGTATAATAATATGTAATGTGGTGTTGTGTATTTTTATTGGATTATGAGAGAATATGTGGTTATAGTGAGTGTATATGTGAATAAAAAATATGGAATAATCTATATCCACTCCTTTGAAGTACAATATGTTACATAAAGTAATAGAATATAGCTGCAAACTCTTGCTGTGGTCTATTTATTTTTGCAGAACAAAGTAAAGCACATCCTCCTTCAACTTTAGGGATTAAAAGAAATAACAAAACTGACTCTATGATGATATAAATCTGACCTCCAAAGGACTGAAGCACACAGATTCTACTCTGTCATAATGTTAGAACAAAGCCAAAATGAAAAGGAGAGCAGAGAGACTCGCTGTGACTATTAAATTTCCCCAGCAGTAATAAATAATTGCTTCCTGTATATCTTTTCCAGCCTCAGGTGAATTCTGGGCCCCTTTTCTGTGTCATCATGTCTCCTACCTTGCATGAACCCGTTTGGACCAGGCTTTTGCTGTCAGACTCAGCCTCACGTTTCAAATCAAGAGAACTAAAGTTCACAGAGAAAAATCTGGCTCTGGCTGTAGATTAGGCATTAATCATCACCTCTCCCCCAATCTGGACAGACAGTGTTTTGCTGACATGCTGCATTTGCTCAGACAGTCAGATTCAGCACCGTATATTTCCACTGGTCTCATCTGATCATTTATTTAAGCCTTTGGATTAAAGATGCTTCCAAACGTCCTGCCTGTTCATGTTCTTTTCTAAATGACTGTCATGAACTGTAGGGCTGCTCAGTAATCCAGTGGGTAGCACTACTGCCTTGCAGCAAGAAGGTTCTAGGTTTGATTCCCGGCCCGCGTTCTTTCTGCATGGAGTTTGCATGTTCTCCCTGAGCATGTGTGGGTTCTCTCCGGGTACTCCAGCTTCCACCCAAAGTCCAAAAGCATGACCGTTAGGTTAACTGGCTTCTCTAAATTCTCCTTAGGTGTGAGTGTGAATGGTTGTTTGTCATGTTTGTCTCTGTGTTGCCCTGCGATGGACTGGCGACCTGTCCAGGGTGGACCCCGCCTCTTGCCCCTCGCACCCTGCGTGGGATAAGCATAACAGAAAATGGATGGATGGATGTCATAAACTGTTATCATGCTAACGCAGCTCTGTTAAGGCTTAGATTGACACGGGTGAACATAGCAGGGCTTTTATTTCTCAGTGCAACATTACAAACATCAAATTGTGGACAACCCTTCTGAGATCGATGAGCAGCAACAGGTCACTGCTGTTTATGAGGTGCCCCCAGGGACATAAATCAGAATTAACTTGCATATACACATATTAAATTACACTCTTCCATATAATA
>NW_015150505.1:419539-434560 GCF_000732505.1 Cyprinodon variegatus
TTATGAGAGCGTTCTAATAGTGTTTATGAGAGCGTTCTAATAGTGTATATGAGAGCGTTCTAATAGTGTTTATGAGAGCGTTCTAATAGTGTATATGACAGCGTTCTAATAGTGTATATGAGAGCGTTCTAATAGTGTATATGAAAGCGTTCTAATAGTGTATATGAGAGCTTTCTAATAGTGTATATGAAAGCGTGCCCCTGGGGGCACCTCATAGCTGTTGCCTTTCCATCTTGGCATGCAAAGTGCCTCCCTCTTAATTTAGAGCAGGTCAGTCCTGCTGATGATCAGTTCATTGTTTGATAAGCAGCACAGAGCTGCTAACATCTCTTCTTACACCCATGGAAGCAGGAAAGTTATTACTTTGTTTTTTTCCCCCAAGTACAGGTTCTCAATATTAGGTGCTGCTTTTGTTTAAAAAGTACAGACAGCAGGAAATCTATTGTGCGTCTTTGTAAACCTCATGCCTGAACATTTTCACTGTGTCCTGATAGCTGATACTGTCAAAATAATGAGGATATTTTTTTATACGAAGACTGTAGAATCTAATCTGGTTATTGAGCCAAACGGATCAGAGATCCCACTGGTTTTGCGACCTGAAACCCTCTGAGCCTTTTTGGGAAGGAACTACAGTGAAACTTGATATTTCTATGGCTCATCTGCAGTTAGTGACTGATTATCGTTTTTTGGAAATGTAAGAAATGTTCTCATCCCAGTGTGCCAAAAGAAAATAAACACTTTTTACTGATTTGCTTTATTTTCCTGTTTATTTATGCTACTCTCTTGGGTGTTAGAAATAAAAGATAAGAAAGGTAGAAATTTATTTGGGGGACACTTAATCACAGTAATCTCCACTCCTCTGTCAGTTACAGAGAAAATGAAACATGAAGTGAAGATTTTGTTTCATATTATGATTTACAAGCAAAAGAAAAATCCTAAACTAAACCTTTAACCCTGCCTTTGGATTCCCAAATGTTCTGTAAAGCAGCAGCAGCTTCTTGGACACCTGCTGGTCTCTTCTTTCTTCCTGCGGTGCTGCTTTGCATCCACAGCTGTTTGCATGCTGACGCTGAGCAGGCTGTCTCTCTGTTAGAGGCTGCTGTGCAGAAAGTCAGAGACTGAATTGAAAGGACTGAGATATTAGCTGGGAAAAAAGGATATTTATAATAATAAAACTGCATTATGGTTAGGAGTGCCAAGAATGTGCTGAGTCGTCACCCTGAATTTTTAAAATATCAGCCTTTTTACAGACTTAGTTACTCAGCATATGCAGTGCCTTAGAAAAGTATTCATATGAGGTAGAAGGAAAATCAGATGATTTTTTTTTTAAAGCACGGTTTAGTGGTATTTTCTGGTGTGTCACTATAGGTTTTGTACATCTTAAGATTCCAAGTTTTTTGCTTATTCCTCTTTTAAAAGTAGATTAGATATCACTTTGATTTTGTCTGTACTTTAACTAGGCCATTTTAACACATGAAGGTTCTCCTTAATATTTAAGCTCGCTGACCTGTTGGACCAGTTTTTTTCTTGCGCAGCCCTTAACTAGTTTTCTATCAAAACACGGTGTGTCATTACACACCGTGTTTTGATAGAAAACCTGGAGAGACTCACAGATTTATTTATACAAAAAACACATTCATATTCTTCAAAATATTTCTATTTAAGAAAGACCAGCACCAATCCCTCACACCAAGCATGCTTGTAGCGACAGTGGAGAGGAAAAACCCCTTTTAACAGAAAGAAACCTCCAGCAGAACCAGGCTCAGTGGGAGCCTGCGGAGGACGACTGGGGTTTAAGGAGACAGAAGCAGATGAAAATATAAATGAAATCAGTTCTTTGGCACTTGAGCCCCGGCAGAAGACTTTGATGCTGTGAACACTAGGATGAGTAAGATAGAAAAGGATTAGAATAGTCTTTCACTGGGGTCTGGATACTGGTGGTGGAATAAGCCAGTGGATGATTGGGACTCATAATGAGGGAGGAGATGGGGTGGAGGTGGGTGAAAGTTTGCTTGCATGCTAGAGAGAAGCTGGGCCAGGAGCTAATTGAAGGAGATCTTGCAAGATGATTGGCTTTGGAGAAGGTGCGGCCCCCGAGCTGATTGGCTGGAGCTGAACGATGGATGTTGCAGGGGGTTCAGGGGAAGCTGATAAGAATCTTCCAGATTGAATTTACACTTAAGCTTCATCTGTGTTCCTTACTGACTCATGGTCGAATTTTTGTTTTTAGAAGTCGGTGGGATGCAAGTATTTTTTAATATAACTAAGTTCAGTGTGTTTGACCATCTAATCCGATTCAGGTGAGCATCAGATGCTTGTAAAGTGAGCTTCTCAGAAGTGACAGCAGTGACAGCCAATCACACAAGAAAAGACGGTGGTCCAATCGGGAGCTTGTGGGCGGGTCTAAACTCAGGGAAGCAGGCTTCAGCATGAGCTGCGGTTTTCTGCTTGGTCCTAGTGCTCGAGAAATGTGTGTGTACTGTAGTCTAACATTGTTTTTGGACAGTAAAACGTGCAGGGGACAAAACTGACATTTGAAAAAGTACATGTCCCCCCCAACCCCCCCCCCCCCCCCAAAATTACGTCTATGTTCTGACTGGTGTAATTTTATCCCCATGGTTGCTCTGTCTCCTACCCGCCTTGCAGCAAACTGCCAATGGCCTCCTTCCCTTCCACCAGCCTTCTATTAAGGCCAGGTTTGTGCTGATAGATTCTTCCTTCTTCAGCTACGTGTTACTGTGTTTTGCTCTGCCACTTAAAAAACTAATAAAAGAAATTCCTGGGTGTAACATAGAAAGGTGTAAAAACAAGTGAAGAGGTATAAATGCTTTGAGGACTCTTACTGTTGGTGTCCTTACAGTCGGTGTGAATCTGTGGAGATGTCCCTCATGGTGACGGCTCAGTGAGAGTCGTCTGATCTGAGCTGCTTCGTGATAAAAGCTTTGTTGGAGTAGAAAGGCAGAATGAGGCCCTTTCTTTTCCATTACCCTGAGGCCTTTAAACTGAAAGGCACCATCCTAAATAGAGGAGCGAGCAAATAAATAAACCTCCAAAGCTCCAAACTGCATCTCCCACAAATTTCTCTGCAGTTACGACATCTTTTGAACTGCAGCCCGAGGACAATTAACTTTTTTTCCCCCTGCTGTGTCCTCTGACATGGCAGTGGGCAGACATTCTGCGGGGCTCTGAAAGGCCGATTTGTCACTTTCGACAGCGGCACACTGTACCGCTGAGCCAATTAAGCTCAAGGTGCAATTCGATACAGCTTTTATACAAAGTGTGGACAAGGGGCAGGGCGGGGAGGGGTGCGCGTCTGCATTTGTGCATTTGTGTGCGGATGATTGAGTGGGGTGGATGCGTGCATCCCAGCGAGCGTTTGTGAAATAGCGAGAGACAAAGTCGAAGGACATTGTTGCTGTTGTCGTTGCTTTACAGCAGCAGTAATGAGAAGGGTGGAAAGAAAAAGGCCTCAGTTTCTAATAAAGAAAGAAAAAATCCCAGGGAGTAAGAGGTTCTTTCTGTCTAGTTTAAACACATAGATGTGAACGGCACCACAGAGGGGCCTTGTTCTGCAGAATTTAAAAACAACCCAACTGGGACTGAGCGCTATGCAAACTTAGATCCCCAAACAGTCCTCTGCCAGGCCGGGGCTAATAATATCCTGGTATAATTAGTGATGAACACCTGTGGCTGTGTTTTTAGAGTCAAATACTGAAGAGGTGGGAGTCAATCAGAAAGAAAAGGCAGACAGACGTTATCCAGACTCATATTCCATTTGTTAACTTTTTCCTTTGGTGGGATTTTAGGGAGGAGTGCGGACAGTGAAGACGCAGGGACAAGGAATCGTACACCTTCCATTTATTCCCACTTTAACACAATAAAACACAAACTCTGGTTATCTGATAGTTTAACACATCATTATGTGTAACTGGGAAATTATGGGACAGCCAATAATTAGAATGTCAGAAATCCAAAATTGCAAAGTGTGTCTTTAATGCTCCTGAGTTTACATTTTGTGTGCAAATTCTACGTCTGTCCTCTGAAATGAAGTCTGCACTTCAACTGGGCCATTCTAACAAATTGATATGCTTTGATCAAAACCAGGGGTGTCAAACTGGTTCCAGAAAGGGCCGTGAGGCTGCAGGTTTTCTTTCCAACCAAGCTGTAGCACACCAGACTCCAGTCATCTCATCAAGTGAGTCCATTTTTAAAATGATGACTTGATGAGATGAATGGAGGCTTATGTTCTATTGCTTGGTTGGAAAGAAAACCTACAGCCACATGGCCCTTTCTGGAACCAGTTTGACACCCCTGATCTAAACCCTTCCTCTTTAGCTCTTGCTGTATGGATAGATTAGTTGCCCTGTAGGGGGCGTTATGCCACACTCTGGACTCTTTCTTCCAGGATCATCCTTTTATTTAACTCCACCCATAAAAGCTGACCAGCTTCTCTATTCCTGCTGAAGAAGACAATCCCCTTAGCATGATACTGCCACTATTTTGCTCCAACATGATGTGTTAGTTTTTTGTTCCAGATAATCTTTTGCATGTTTCCCATAAAGGTAAGTGTCCCCTGATTAGAGCATATTTTCTGTAACCTCTAAAAGCCATTTTAGGAACACAGCTTGAAACAGCACTTGTTGTAACACTTTTAACTTTTGAACTGAAGTTAGCTATATTAAAGAATTCAGATTTTTTATGTCAATGTTCAGCACTTGGTGAATATCGATGCAGTATGCGAGCTGTCTTACACAACCTTACAGGGTCTGATCCATCAATTAATGGGTCATGTGACCCAGAGCGCCGCTTTACGGCAGTCTGAGCTTCCCCTAAAACACAAGAACTGACTAAGCTATAAGTTTTCCTTAGCACACAAAACAGAAACAACAATTAATTGATCAGACATATTGTTGGTCCTCTAATGGTTGCTAACCTTACAAGCTGAAACTAGACAGAAAACAGTGAGGTGCAACTTCCTGAAAACTAGCCAATCACAGGCAGTTTACTTTCTCAGGTTGGTTCCGACCTCTAAGGCTACATTCACACTGCAGCCTGAAGTGACCCAACTCTGACTATTTTGCCCATATGCGACCCGGATCTGATCTTTTCATGGCTGTCTGAACAACACAGATCCGATTTTTTCCACTTGGCTATGTGGTCCTGAATCCAATAGGAATCTGGCAATTTCAAATGCAACCTGTGTCTGAACGGCCAGTGGCATTCATGCAACCTGAACGCCATTAATACTCGACAAAGGTCACTATTCTGCATCTTGCTACACAGAAGCGGCAAGAAAAACAACAACCATGGCGGACGATGATGCAGAGGGCAGTATTTATGTTTAACCATATTGAAAAGAATGAGTTTTTATGGTTGGGAAAGATCGCTAGATGTGCGCTGGCACTACCATCCATGTTTCCTTCCGTAAACACAGAGCACGCGGGCGTGTGACGTCATTGCGCCCTCTACTACGCATGTCGGACACTTGCATTCAATGACTGCAGTTCACACAGGAGATCAGAGGCAAGTCGCATACATTTGGCATATGAACGACAACGCAAAAAAAAATCTGATTTCACAAAGAAATTGGAATTGAGCATCAAGGCCTGCAGTGTGAGCGTAGCCAAAGTTGAAATCAGTGCAAAGAAAGAGACACATAAAAAGCAAAAGAAGGAAGCCTAGAACACTCAAAATGCACGTTGAGAGTTGTTTACAAGCATGTTTTTTTAATAGAGCCAATCGTATCATCTGCACTTTCTGCAGAATTCTGACTTCCTACCCCTATGGGCCCTTAAGTTTCTTTTAGATGAACACGGCCCTCCTACAGTGCATAAATGAGAACTTCCACTTTCAAAGGGATCCCATATAACTGAAGTATCTTTGCTCGTTCCACCACAGCTTTAGGAGGTTGAGTTACAGCCGAGGCGAGGGGGTCAACGGTCCGACCATTGACTGGTGGCACTGTGAATGAGCAGGCCCAGTAGTCTCATGAGAGTCAACAGCCACGGTCACATTCAAGCCTTAAATTTATGTTTTCTTTAGTGACCAACTCCTGCAGAGAACAGAGTACATGCAGACACTGTGGGGTTTTTATAAGGCGGGGAGCGGATGTTTGTTTGGATCACCCTGACAGGTCAAACAGAGGCTGGAGTGCAAGTCCCATCTGTGTTCGTGTGGCTTTTCCGTCTGTCTGCTCAGAGGAGGACAGAGGAACAGAGGGAGGAGGGAGAGTCTGGAGTTTTGTTTTTTAGCGGATGCCTAAGGCTTCCCGTTTACAGCGTGCAGTTGTCACAACAAGCAAACTGTGGAGAAAAAAAAAAATACAGCTACAGGTGAAGATTACATGTTCCAGAACTGATCCACCCCAGTCTGGAAACATGCTGCTAACATTTGACTCAATTACTTTGCATCAGTAGCTGGTCGACGCATTTCTACAGGTCCTCTGGAGAGAATACAGCTTCATGGTGCTGCACGGTTTATTCAGCACATGTGTGCTGCACATTAAGTCCCTTTTTTGGGTCAGATGAGTGTGAGGAATTTAAAGTCTCCAAACACAGGTGCTTCTTATGAAACAGAGATGGTTTAGATTGCCGCTGCATTGGCAGACCATGTGCGCACATAACACACCTAAGCTTGTCAAATTTGATTTAAGCCTTCATGGATCGACAGTTTACATTCTAGTTCTCGAGGTAAAGCAAATATTTTATCACTTTGCATCATCTCTGGGGGCCAAAAGTTCGCATGAATTTAAGACTCAGAATATTGGAAAATAGTTGGCTGCTTGCAGTTTCTGCAGCCAAAGGTGCAGCGTTCAGCTTTCTAAAGGAGAGCCGGTAAAAAAGGCTGGGCAGTTGGTTATTGGCTGATAAACTGTAAAGAGATGCTGCTCATTGACAGACTGGAGGAAGATGCCTTAGTCTGGCAGGGGAGATGACAGTCTGTCCCGACACCAACAGGCTGACCACAGGGGAGCACGGAGAGGCTGGGGATGTCGAGCCAAGACAAACGAGACGGCCGCAGGAGGCCCTGCCCCTGGCCTTTAAAAACAGCACCGCTCCCTGAGCTGCTTCCAAGCTCCCCCAGCACTCACTGTTATTCCAGGCGGAGGGACACTCCCACACAGGGCCACAGCAGGAGACCACTGATGTTGTCAAGAGATAATAATATCTGATAGTCTTTCAAACTGAACCGGAGGAGTAGAGTACAGTGGAAAACTATAGACATCTTTGAAAGTTTCTCCCATTTCGAAAAGCTTCTATGTGAGAGTCTAACAGCTAAAAAGGAATGACCATCACACACATTACATTCGCAGACAAATATGTGCACATTTCCCTTTTCTTTCCAAATTAAGCTCCAGCTCTGTGAGAATGTACGAGGGACTTCTCTGAGCCACAATTTCTTTTAGCCGTCGCTGCAGATTCTTTGTTAAATTTAAGCCATCCAAATGGATAACTTTGTTTGCTTCTAGATAGCTGTATCCTGTTTGCACAGCAGTAACTCAATCATTAAAACCGATTTGCAGCCTCAATCTGCTGATTACAGGGACCAAGTATTTAGCTTTATCAGTTTTAATTCACTTGAATAACTCTTGAAAAAAAAAAGAAGAAAATATCTCCTAAGCATGATGCACCCACTGCCATGCTTCACCCTTTAAATAACAGGGTAATTGGATCTAGACCCAAATGTTCATATTTAATCTTTCATAGTTTTGCTGTGTCCAGTACATGGCCTGAAGAAAACTGGATACTGAAGTTTTCTTGCAATCCTCCGTAAAGGTGAGATTAGTAAAATTACGGTAGCAGTGAGGATAATTTCTGCCGCTTTCTCTACGAACCGGAGCAGCAGATCTCTGACTCTCCTTTCATAGCTGTCATTGGCCTCTTCATTGAAAATAAATAATTAAATAAAAAATCTTGGTCTGGTGTTTGCTACTCTACTTCCATTTTGGTTAACTGTCATGTAATAGTATGCTTACAGGTATTTTACTGCACACTCTTCCTATTTTCAGGTAATGGGTTGAACTATGCATGCAAATCCTTTTGGATTTTGATTTGTAAAAGTGTTTAAAAGGCAAATGACATTTTCCCTTAACCTGACAATTATGTGCACTTTTTTTTGTTGGTTTATTCCATTAAAATCCCAATAGAGTGTATCAAGGTTTGTGGTTTAAACAGGACAGTATTTTGAGAAGTCAAGAGGGTGTGGTCATTCTGGCGAGGCACAGTAAGTGGAATCAGACGACAAGTATATATAAAAAATAGAACAAGAGGCATAAATCTACTAAAACTTAAACTCCAAACCCACTTCTAAAGGGTTTGTTAGATCTGATCTGAGTGGAATACAACCCATCACAGAGACTCTTTGTAGCTTGTGGAGCAAATTAAAGTCAAGATCTATTAATTTATTTTGCATTGGCGTGGGGATGAGCAGCACGCTGTACTCACTGACCTCTTCTTGCACTGTCCAAATCACATTGACTCCAATGTATTTTTAGTTTCTACTTCCAGCTCAAACCATCATAAATGGCCTGAGGCGAAAGAGAAGCTCAGAACAGGGACATAAATTTTCACAGCAAATTCCTCACAGTAGCATTGCTGTTATGGTGGAAAAAAGTGTGCGCCGGCGAGCGAGGTAAAAACCATAACAAATCAAACATACAAAGAGTTGATTCTGTGCTGAGGGGAAGCAGCTTGCTCAGGGTGGGGAGCTCTAAGCTGCTGTAGAGAGGGGCTGTGAATCAGCACAGAGTTTAGGGCTCCATGGAGGGTCAGAGGTTGGCAGGGAGCGCTGTCTCTGTGCCAGAACACACCGGACAATGAAGGCTGCTATCCGCACCGGAGACATTCTTTGGATCCTGTCTTTATCTTACAGCCAGAGACATGACACATGTTTCCATCCTCCTCTCGGTTCATGTGCTTGGTGCATTTAGCCTCATCTGCCTTAGTCCTTTCTAGTATTTCCCTTGTGGTTCCCTCTGGCAGGTCAGGACGAAATGACAGGGAGACCAATGCAGTCTGCTTTTTAGGCTTCCTTATGGCAATGCTCTGGAAAACTGAACTGGTGCAAGCCAGAAGAAGGGGGAAAATGAACAGAGGGAGAATTTAGGTTTTAGGTGAGAGTAGAGGGTTAACATGAGCAACGTTAACTGGTGAAAGCCTCAAACAAACTTTTAAGCCATTCCCACAAAATGGCTTCTGTGTGTCCCTGTGGCAGCCAGCAGCAGAACGGCAGGCCTCCAGAATGGCCCTGCTGTGTGTCGAGTGTTTGTGGACTGTGGCGGAGCTGATGGACACGACCCAGGAACGGGCCTGGAATCAATTTACTGCGTCCAAGAAGTGCCTGTGAATGTAAATAAAGCTCTTGGACAAACAAACGCTTTTGCAAGAGGCACAGTCACAAACACAGAAAAAAATGTATGGGCTTAGAAAAAGAACCAAATACTGGTGGGTCCCCTTTCACATATACCATGAGAACCCAGTCAACTCTGTGCCGGTAGAAATAGAAATTAAAACCAGTGCTATTCTTCCTGCCTTTGGGCTAATCTTAAGGGTTTTATCTCTGGACTGATTTAAGAAAGCTGCAGAAAGCAGAAGCATTAAGTCCAATAAGAGGATCATTTCGTCCCCTCACTCCTCTCCTCCCTACTTTTCTGGCTCTTTCGCCGTCTTCCGCTCTGCTGTCACCCCACCTAGACTCATGGCTGGGAACGATGCCTCAGTAAGGGAGAGACAAGAAGCTGCAGCTCCAGCTAGCCATGCCTGTTTACACAGATGGCAGCCGACTACATCATTTTTGTGAGAGGCGTGGAAGAAAACGGAAATTTAAACAGGCTGTTTAGAAGCTACAAGAGGGATGGTCCGAGAGAACAACAGGTCAAAACATTTCTAGCATGCAACACATAATCAATCACGTAAAAAAAAAAAAAAAAAATTACCTGTCTAACAAACTTAAAACTTCACCCCTTTATGGTTCAATAAAGGTTTCTAAAACTGTGAAGCAAGTAATAACTTTTGCATGTGGGTCATATTTAGTACTAAATAATGTACCAAGGGTTTAATAAAAATATAATNTGGGTATGGCGAGTGGGAAAGAACAGGAGTTGGAAGACGCGCCAGCAGCACTTTATAGGTCTGCTGTATGGGAGCGCTTTGCATCTAGAGTGACCTACGATGACGGCGGAAAGAAAGTTGTGGATAAAAGTGCTGCAGTGTGCGAGCATTGTGCAACACGTTTTGTTTATGCTAACAGCAACATGACCAACATGTCAGGCTAACAATCAGCATATACTGAACCGAACCGAAAACCGTGACCACGAAACCGTGAACCGAACCGTGGATTTTGTGAACCGTTCCACCCCTAGTGTATATAGTATATATAGCTATATACCCTATATTGTACATAGTATATTGTATGTTTTACCGGTATATTGTGTATAGCCATAGCTTCTGTATTCTGTATGGATATATCTGATTTGTCTGCACCATCAACACCAAGTCTAATTCCTTGTAAGTGCAAACCTCCTTGGCAATAAACTTGATTCCGATTCTTAATGGACCTCTGCTTTGACCAGAATCCTTTTGTTTATGATTTAGTTGTATGTCTTCAGATCCGCTCATCTGTCTACATGTTTTGCCACCATCCCAACCAAATTTCCCCACAATGCTACAATGTATTATTCATTACGTTTATGTATTATGTCTATTAAAGTGATAAGAAGCGAAATGCAGAAGCTAAATGACTTAAGCTTACATCAAACCTAAACTGTGGAATAAACAGGTTTTAACTTTTTGATAAAACTTGGAGTGGCTCAGGTTATCCTGAGCCATCTCTATAGTTGTGCTGCTTTACACGTAGGCTGCTGGAGGAAGTAGAGACCTCTTTACATCATTCTGCTGTATTCTGCTTCTATTCTCATGCATTATTTGTTAGTTCAACATCTAAATTATGTTATCTCTACTTTTTCTTGTCATAGTAGCTACATTTGGTCTGGCACTCTATTAAGCTGTGACATGTCCTAGAGGGAGGCATCAGCTGGGTTGCTGGTCCTTAGAGTTGAGCCTGTTTTCTAGTGTTCAGTCCTGTTTCTCACTTAGGCATAGCTATGGGCAGCACTCAGCACTTAGCTAGGAAACCTAGCTAAGTGCTGAGTGCTGAAAACCTTAAACAATCTGTCTAAATTGAGTTGAATGAATGTTCTTTATGATAGGCTAACTATTTGCATAAACAAGCCAAAAAGGACCATATTTCTTTCCCTCCAAAAAGACATAACATAACTTTGATCAAATAAATACAGTACTTTGGCTGTAAAAAGTCAAATGTGACATTATACCCTTGCTACTATGACAAAGTAGAGACAACATAACCCTACTATGCCAACAATTTTGGATTTCGTTACTGTCCAGCATTACCTTGATACCGGCAAAACTTAACTCCTTTATAATATCATTCTAAAAATTGAGAACAATCCAATCCAAAGATGAACATCGTTGAGGAAGAGACACAAAGATTTGTTTATGCTAAAAACTTGGTAATGTTAGAAGAGAAAACATCAAAATTAGATAGATATGCACAGATATGTATAAGGGTAGGCTTAAAAGGCTCCTTTTTGATAAGCTTATAGAGTGGCTCACATTATCCTGAGCCATCTTTATAGTTATGCTGCTATAGGCTTAGACTGCTGGAGGACATAGGGACCCCGTTTTCATAAATTCTGCTTCAATCTGTTAGTTCAATCTCTAACTTGATGCTCTCTCTGCTTTTTCTCATAGTAGCTTGTCTGTTCCTGTTTGGCTGTGACACCATCCTGAAGGAAAATATCAGCTGTGCTTCTGCCATTAAAACCTTTGTTTATAAATGTTTGAGATCAGCCTGTTTTTCAGTGTAGTCCTGTTTATCTGACTGTGACTGGCTGGATGTGCTCTCTTCATCCTCTGACATAGGAGCTGGCTCCTGAGCTTGTCTGCCAGACAGGGCCGCCAGTGGAGCTGGTTTAAAGTTGCCTTTTGTATCTCTGCTTCTGTCTCCTTGAACCCCAGTCGGCACACTGAGCCCGGTTCTGCTGGAGGTTTCTTCCTGTTAAAAGAGAGTTCTTCCTCTCCACTGTCGCTATAAGCATGCTTAGTGTGACGGATTGCCTTCGAGTCAATGACTTGATGCAATCAACTGGTTTTCCTTAAATAAAAAACTTTCAATTAACATGACAGTATGATCTGTTGAATTGTAGAATAACTTCAGATGGCATGTGTTGTGAATTGGGGCTATATAAATAAATAACTGAATTGAGCTGAATATGTAGAGCAGTAGTCTAAAACTCCAGTTTTTAGGGGTCTGTGTTCCAGGAGAGGAGCTAGAGGGGAGGCAGGGGGCTCTCACCCCTTGTCAATCATTAACTATCCCCACTACATTATTTGTTTTTTCCTTTGAAACATACTTTATCACCTTTGTTTTAGAGGAGAACACAGCAGTTCCCCTCTATAATAGAGGATGGCAGCAGTGAAATTTCAGGTGAAATGTCCTAACTTGATTTTTCAGTTAGTACATTCACCATACAACAAAATTACAATAACAAATAAGACAAAAACAGAACACATGCTCTTTTCAGACATAGTTATTTTGCTGTATGGAGAAGAAGAGAGTAGAAACATTGAGGATTCTTCTATGAAATTAGAGATAAGGAACAGCTGCTCAACCTGTTCAATGTGTATTTTATTCAGAACTATAACTGATTTAGACAACATAGATGTATAAATATATGGGAAGATTTATTAGCATGAAAATCTAGTCTGTCTAAAGATATTTTCTTTGTTTGTTTATCCCTTCCAGTCAGTAGTCTACATTGTGATTAGTATAGTCTGACCTTAACCCTAGATCCCTAGAATTTCGCTCCAAGCTATTGAGGCATTTAAGCGATTTGTTTCGGGTGTGAAGAACAAAACAAGCATCTAAAAGTAGCAACACAAATTCTCTAGACCTTGTGTCGAATGTTTGCAGCTATCCCATTTAAATTGTACCCATCAAACCAATTTGATGATGATTCTGGTTTAGCTAAACCCTTGACCCAGAAGTTGAATATGGATGTTTTGTTCCTCCGCATTTAAAGCCACAAAGGAATCAGGTCATGTGGGCACCCAGATTCCCCTTCCCCTCATACACCTGCACTTACATCTGCTTCGTCTGAGCCTCTCTCTCTCCTGTGGCACAACCCAACCTGTGGCACGCAAACTCTAACTGGCCGCCACATGCCAAGGACTCCTCTCCTGTAAAAACATTCGTGAAAACATGTGGCTTTGCGAAACAATGTAGGAAGAGCTGCTGATATCTACAGTGAGGGAATTGCTGCGTTAAAGTAGACACGTGGCGAACAGTACGGCAGCAGGAGTGGCGCCGATGACTCACCTATCAGGTGGAAGGGGTCAGGGGTGACAGCTGCAGTTAATTAACATACCAGATTCCCGTACTGGCAGCATATGAGGCGCTTAAATCCAACCCACATACAGAGCAAGGAATGTTTAGGTTTCCCAGTGTATCAACCCTTTCAGGTATCAAAGGTGTTTTTGTCTCTTTCTGTTCTATCATCACCTCCCTCTTTTCTTCTGCGCCTTTGTTCCAGCCCAACAAATTTGAAAGGTGAGCCCAAGCCAGCCTCTCCTTCTAAGCTGCGTGTTTCACATAACGGGAATATTTTCACTTTGGATTTCGCTAACCAGTGGAGCTGATTAAAAAAAAAAAAAAAAGAAGAAAAAAAATTGCTCTGGAGCTCCGGAAAGAAGCTTTGCTTTAAGTCACCGAATGTGTGAGCACAGGAGCGTAACAACAGGTCTATTCACTTGGCTTCTGCCAAGCATGACGGGGTGGAGCGAAAAAGGCTGCAGGGATGAGAAACAAAGTTCTCACCCCAGAAAATAGTTTTTAAAATCTTCACACTCAAAAAACAAAACAAAGAAAAACTTAAAATTATTCAGCCTCTTTGCATTTGCAGCTATTCCTGAGGAGTTATTAGAAAAGCCCTGATGTGATTCATTCACACTTCAGTGCTCTCATATCAGTTAATCTCACCTGGAAACTAATGATTAATGTAGCCGCCGCAGGGAAGGATCAATTTAAATCCAATTTCAGCCTAATGTATTTCAAATCATCATGTTTCTGAAACAGCAGTACAGCCATGAGCTGACAACAGGAAGGAGGAGGAGGAGCGGAGAGTATGCGGGCATGAAGAGAGGCTTTGAGAGGAATATGTGAGATGGGTTTTTTTGTGAGGATAGTGGTGTGTTCCTTTATTCTCCACAGAGGCGTTACAGTCAGGGAGCAGGTGTGCACGAAAGCACAGAAACACAGGTGAGCCCTTATCAGGAGCAGTTGGAATCCAAGATCAATGGATTAAACCATAAATCGAGTCCCCATCCAGCATAAGCAATAGATTACTGTGTGGCAATTCCCACAGAGGTAAGAAGTCTTGTGGGATATATCTCCAATATTTAGAGTTTAGGACATGGGTCAGCTGACCTTACAGCAGCTGGTTTGAAACAGTTTGCATGTAGTGCAGCAAGTGACGAGTCATTTAAATCAGCTGACCATCACCACGTCTCTAGCATGTGTTCTATCTCATCACATGGGCAAACATATGACTTATTCTAGCAGGCTGAGTGGTCTGCTAGCTATAAAATATATGCAATAATATTTACATTGCCTTTAAGAAATGTCTGCAGCCAATGAGCTCACCCAGGAGATTTAAACCTCAAACTACTTTTGCTGTATTTTCAAGATCAAAGTTAAAGAGGTGAAAAGGAAATATTTTTTTAATCAAATTAAAAAGTCATTATGAGTCAATACCACATGTTGCTGCAATAACAGCTTACAGGTTTGTGGCATATGTGTCTGTCGGTTTTTAATTCAAATTTTTGCACATAGGGTTTCGGAACATTGCTGTCGACGAGGGGGTGAGGTTGCTTGAAGACCCAAATGCAGAGATGAGTTCTTGTAGGGTTAATGAAAAGTGAGGCAAACATCCAAAAATTTGAAACA